>NW_008649009.1:457627-460052 GCF_000247585.1 Phytophthora nicotianae INRA-310 | reverse complement strand
TATGCCTGAAGACGTTGAAGCAAAAGTAATCCACAAGATGTTAATCAACATGAGTTGGTAAAAATTATAAGCCATCATTATTATTGATAGTGATGAATTCCGATTGACGGAGAAGATCCTATCTCGAGAAAGTTATTCAAGAAAGTTACTACGAAAATCCTTGGGGTCTTGCTCTTCCCGCTTTCCTTTAAGCTAGCTCATTGTCTGATTGACTGCCGAAGGGCAAACTGAGCGGGGACTTTTGTCCTGAGAGGGTTGTCGCGGCATGCCGTTAATTCCCCGTCAGACAATTGAAGGTAATCTACGCACTTTGAACCTATGCCTATGGAGACGTGTATACTAACTGGAAATTGTTATGTTTATGTCTTTAGCGCACCACCGTAGCTTAATGGAAAAGGGAAGAAGGGGGTTGGATTCCTCCCGGTGGTACTATTATTATATGTATTTATATTATTTTTTCCAGGTCTACTACATCACTGAAATGAATTAAAGCCTGCGTAACCTCATGATCGCGGCGGTAGATGAGCTGTACTGTTGGTATTTATCTTCCTCAAGAAGCGCTTGAAAAGCAAAAATGGGTGGATCTTCGTTGCTTGCTCGGTTGTCTCTCTAGAACCACGACGGCTCTCGACGAGTGCTGCTTGATCCATATCCAGCAATATGAGGTCTTTGATGGTTGGCCGATCCGCGCTTGTTGGTCAAGGTGACCGGTTCTAGAACCCGAAACTGTAAGCGTGTATCATTTGAAAGCACCCTCCAATGTCTATCAAAGCGCTCAGATAAGATCTTCAGCTGTCCATTTAACTCGTAAATATCCACTAATTCATGAATGCATGGCCTGCCATGCGTCCGCCGAAATACACCTGAACATCGTTCGCCTCCACTAGTAACAAGATTGCGAGCTGCTTTCCAGAGTTTGTCCGTCTCGGTGAGAGCATACGTTGAGATCAACCGGACCACTGCTGAATACTGATCATAACACAGTCTGTGCGGTGGTATTGTAGTATCTTTTGAAGACTGGTAGCTGATCGCCTTAGCCGCAGCGCTCCTCCAGGGTAAAAGTTTCACAAACACGGTTAGCAGATCCCCTTTTGACGTTTCGACCCAACGTTTTATCTTTGCGTGGGTTCCTTCTACCGTCGATGTGTCGTGACATCCAAAGTGCGCGTATCGGTCCGTCCAGCATTTGACGCTCCGGGTTTTGTATTTCCACCAGGTACGCTCTAGCTAATCTGCGGTAACACTGCTTAGATTGCGAACAGCAGTACAATGTTGTTCAAACTCTGTTGTGGTTTCCGAAGCGATCGCTTCATAATACTTCGCCATGAAGACGTCGGTCTCTACTGAGTTTTGTTTCATCTCTCCATTTGGACCAGGATGAGAGAGTCGCACAGTCCCAAGATCGCCTTGAACACGTGCAAGAATGTTGCGGTTGACATGCCAGCGGCACAATATTTTGGGTACATCAGAAAATACGGTATCACTTGCATTCATACACGCCAGGTCTCGATCTGTTGCAAATAGCCGGGGTAACGGGATAGAATTGTCTCTGAGTAGTGACTTAAGTTGAGTGAATGCCCATGTGTAATTCGGCTTAGCTTCTCCGGGTAACCAGCACTGAGCTAGCGGGAATACCTTGTTGAGCCCGGTGAGGGCAATGATGTTGCATAAATGCCAATTATGCTTGTTCGTTTTGTACGTACAGTCAACAACTACTACACCCATGTAGGGTTGGGCTAGTTTCAAGGTGTCTGGGTACTTAAGACGTCCCGAATCCTCATTGACCTCATACTTGAAGTGGAAGCCATGTTCAGTCAGCTTGCGAAAAAGAGCTTCAATTGCTGTGTCAGCTGCTAGTAGGTTTCTTCGCTTAGCGTCCTTTACGTTGGCAACGTCCTTGGGAATGAGGAGAGAGCTAGTGTCCGTCAGTAAGAGAGTTGCGTAAACCTTCGAAACGGGAACACCTGCTGCCGTTTGGTAAAAAATGAAATCGTTCACCGTCGACACTTCAGGCGCTGTGCTTTGCTGCGAGCTGCGTTGTCTGTGACCAACGTGTACTCGAACGTCTAAAGACGTTGGATGATTGTGCTTAGTGCTTCCATCGCGGGTGTGTACAATTTTCCATGGACCTTCAGTATTGTTCTCGTCGACTGCTACAATCTTGATACGTATGGGACATCCCATTCGTTTCGACCCACGCATCGTTCTAACATGATCCTCTTCTCGAAGGTGACAATTATTTTTTGGTTTTCCACTTCTATCACAAGCGAATAGTTTTGTTCGGATGTCGCCATTCTTGTTCCTTTCCACTTTTTGTCTAGACACATTAAAGCGCCTTGACAACGTCATCTTGTGGATCACGTCCTCCGCTGCAGCTTCAGAAGGGAACACACCATCAGGGGGAGGGTCGATCTTATACACTTGT
>NW_008649009.1:455980-457527 GCF_000247585.1 Phytophthora nicotianae INRA-310 | reverse complement strand
TTGCTGCGAGCTGCGTTGTCTGTGACCAACGTGTACTCGAACGTCTAAAGACGTTGGATGATTGTGCTTAGTGCTTCCATCGCGGGTGTGTACAATTTTCCATGGACCTTCAGTATTGTTCTCGTCGACTGCTACAATCTTGATACGTATGGGACATCCCATTCGTTTCGACCCACGCATCGTTCTAACATGATCCTCTTCTCGAAGGTGACAATTATTTTTTGGTTTTCCACTTCTATCACAAGCGAATAGTTTTGTTCGGATGTCGCCATTCTTGTTCCTTTCCACTTTTTGTCTAGACACATTAAAGCGCCTTGACAACGTCATCTTGTGGATCACGTCCTCCGCTGCAGCTTCAGAAGGGAACACACCATCAGGGGGAGGGTCGATCTTATACACTTGTCTAATATGTGGCTGCGTAGAGCTGCTAGTGTTGTTGTGTTCGATGAAATCTGTGCCTGCTATCTGCATGTTTGTTGAGGTGTTTGTAGATGGACTTGATTGTAGTTATGGTAGTACTAGCGGACTTTCGCTGAGGAATAGATTTCGTTAATAAGACGGCAAAGATCTTCTCACACATCTTGATAAGATGATCTTATGTGTGCGCATGTGTTTGCTCTATTTATGTTAGGTTGCTCCCAACTTGGGCGACCCTTAGTTACTCCCGAAAATATAGCCCTTGCATCGTAGACTTCCCTTTTAATCATACAAAGCGAAGACTACATAGCTTCTGCGTACTCGCCTATTCTATAAATAAGCAGTTTAACTGCAAGTATGTTCCTGTTGGGTGGGGACATGAGTGAGGACTACGCGAAGACGGTCGTTGTCCACCGAGTCGCTGTCGAGATGGTCGAAAACCGACACGTTGTTTAAAAGGTGTCCATTGTGAACATGTACGAACTAAATTCGAGAACATAATTCCCAGTAGCCATTCAACAGGCTCCTACTCTTGAAAGGGGGCCAATACTTTAGGGGAGGCGGGCTTTCGAAGATATCGAGCTCCCTTCCATGTCGTGTGCCCGGACTCCGGCTTGGCTCGTCCCTCCCATGCATTAACGCCAAGTTTAAAGTTCTTACTGCACGTGTAGAGGCCGCCATGTCCAAAAACTCCGGAACATTAACCAGTGCTGGCAAAGTAAAGGGAATGTAAGCACTGCTTGTCCTTCGAGAATATCATTGAGTAATAACGTCTGTTGTCTTTCGCTTGATGCGGCATACGTTTCTAAACCGTACCGTAAACACATATGCCGCAAAAGTGTAATTCAAGCCTATTAATAAGCGCTATGGGCCACAGTCGCAGGGAAAACAGATATTAAAAGGTTGCGAGCTGGCAATCGAGTTCAGTGCACATAAGCTAGCGACCAGGATTAACCAACCCACTGGACAATGGTCCCAGGAAGTACGCTCTGGGCGGAGACAAATACACAAACCCATAACTCACCATTTCATTCCAGCAATCTCCATCTTCTCACGTATTAAATCCCCCAAAGGGTAACTCAAATATTTCGAAGTATTCAGGTTCGCAAGAGTGTACAACGAGCCACCCA
>NW_008649009.1:445252-452920 GCF_000247585.1 Phytophthora nicotianae INRA-310 | reverse complement strand
GTACTTCGAAATATTGATTCAGTACTACATGTAACGTCAATAGGTCTTTCTTGTGAAGTATTTCAAGAAAGCCTTGGCGTGGCAAGGATGTGGAGCCTATAATCTAGAACTTTTAGTCACTTCATTTTAATCGTAGGTAATAATTCCACTAGTTACTACTATCAGTCGAACCACGTCACTGACGTTCCCTCTCGTCACTAGCCGTGGACTGTAGCTGTTTGAAGCAAGATCAACACGCTGTCCTCATCTCATGATTTTTTGGCCATGATTCAAGGCATGAACAAACAAACTGGGTATTTCTATGGTGACCTCATCAGTCACATCCCAAAACGGCTATCCCGTATGCTTTTTCGTACCTGGCGGTAATCGTCCGACGAGGAATCCCTATCCATTTCGAATTTTGCTTGATTCTAGAAAAGCTGTCGTCTTCATGATACTCCGAGCATTATTGCTCGTACTTGTTGTCGCGGTTTCTGGGGCCTGTTCACAAGACATTCAATTGAGCGAGAGTTTCGGTGGTCCGCACGGCACAGAATTTTCGGATGAAGCCTCGGTTGTCGTCGGACAGACCATAGGGTCAATTACGATTCGCGCTGGTGAGCGAGTGGACGGGGTATCACTGGAAGTGACGGGTCCGAAGGCAGCTACTTTCAGCCACGGCGGCACCGGAGGGTCAGGAAACAAACTAACTCTAGCAGCGGGTGAACGTATCACGTCGATGGAAGCGCATTGGGGCAAGAAAGGTGGCCACACTCGTATATTCTACTTGAGTTTCGGTACGAGTGCAGGTAACTCGGTGTCTGGTGGGTCAATGACGGATGATAAGAACTCGGTGACAGCACCAGAAGGTTTCCAGCTTGGAGGCTTTTTCGGGCGTGGCGGTGACGAGATCGACTCTCTCGGTGCAATTTGGGCTCGTATTGAGGCCCCACCACCAGCCACGGAGCCTCCAGCCCCGGCTACAGTAGCTCCACCTAAAGAAGAACCTGCTCCAACTAAAGAGGCTCCACCTGCTGATTCATCCGGTAGTGGAGCTCCTCCCGCTGAATCTACTGCAGCTTCTGGAGCTTCCGCTGAAAGTTCAGAGGAAGATGCACCTGTACAAGCCACGGAGGTAGAGTCTGATGCTGGCTCTGAAGCTTCAGCAGCAACAGCGTCGGGCGATGCCTCAGCGGCAGCGTCAACAGCAGGCTCTGAAGCTCCTCCCGCTGAATCTACTGCAGCTTCTGGCGGTTCCGCTGAAAGTTCAGAGGAAGAAGCACCAGTAGAAGCCACAGAGATCGTGTCCGCCTCTGGCTCTGAAGCTTCAACTGAGGCTTCAGCAGCCACAGCATCTGTAGAAGCCTCAGCGGCAGCGTCTACAGCCGGCTCTGAAGCTCCTCCACCAGGCACAGAAGCCCCTGCACCGCCTGCACCTGCTCCTCCTGCCGCCCCCTCTATCTCTGTCGAGGACTCTGTTCAACTCAGTGAAAGTTTCGGTGGTCCTCATGGTACCGAGTTCTCGGATAAAGCAGCAGCTACTTCAGGACAAACCGTGGCGTCCATTACCATTCGTGCTGGCAAGCGTGTGGATGGAGTCTCTCTCGAGATCGCAAAGCCCAAAGCTGAGACCTTCTCCCACGGAGGCACTGGAGGTGACCCAAAAACTCTAAAACTGGGCGAAGGCGAGTACATCACGTCGATGGAAGCGCATTGGGGCAAGAAGGGTGGCCACACTCGTATTTTCTACTTGAGTTTCGGTACTAGTGCAGGTAACTCGGTTGCTGCAGGAACCCAAACGGAAGACAAGAACTCGGTGACTGCTCCTAAAGGTTTCCAGCTCGGCGGATTCTTCGGACGTGCTGGCGATGAAATTGACACCCTGGGTGCAATTTGGACGAGCATCGAGTTGGTCACACCAGCTCCAACCGAACCACCGGCACCAGCTCCAGCTCCAGCGGAAGAGAAACCTGGACCTGCCAAACCTACCGATGCATCGGGTTCAGGTGGTGGTGGTGGAACCACAAAACGAGCTACAATTCTAAGTGAGTCTTTCGGCGGACCACACGGCAATCAGTTCTCGGATCAACCTTTGGTCAAATCAGCACAAGCTATCGGCGCTATCATCATCCGTGCCGGTGAACGTGTAGATGGAGTCACCCTTGAAGTGACAGCACCGACAGCTGAAACATTCACCCACGGTGGCTCTGGAGGAACCGAAAACAAGCTGGCACTTGAGAAAGGTGAACACATCACTTCAATGGAGGCTCATTGGGGCAAGAAGAACGGCAGAACCCGAATTTTCTACCTTAATTTCGGAACCAGTGCTGGTAACTCGGTGTCGGGTGGAACGAAAACAGATCTCAAGGGAAGTATCACTGCACCTGAGGGTTATCAACTTGGAGGTTTCTTCGGACGTGACGGTGACGAGATTGACCTGTTGGGTGTGGTATGGACAAGTATTGAAGCAGTGGCAGAACCAGCCCCAACCAGCGGAGGTGCATCTGCAGATGAAGACATTGTGCTGAGTCCAGTCCATGGTGGACCTCACGGTGTAGCATTTTCGGACGTCAAGGGTATAGTCCTAGGACAAACACTGAGTTCCGTCACACTGCGAGGTGCGAAACGTGTTGATGCAGTCACTCTTCAAGTAGCCACCCCCGCAGAGCAAACATGGACTCACGGTGGGAAAGGTGGGAAGGAAGTCACCCTTGCACTTGGTCCGGGAGAATATATCAACTCAGTGGAGTTTCACTGGGACAAAAAAGATGGACATACTCGTGTGTTCTACCTTAGCTTCGGTACCAGTGCGGGGAATTCCGTCTCAGTAGGAACGAAAACGGCAAACACTGCAACGGAGACTGCTCCAAAGGGGTTCCAGCTGAGTGGACTGCACGGTCGTGCTGAAGATGAGGTGGATCAACTCGGTTGTATCTGGACGAGGATTGATGCTAAGCCGGCACTGCTCACTGATGTAATGGACACTGCTTGGTTCGGTGACATTATCCGTAACTGGGTGGGTCCAACGATCGGCGTTGCGAAAGACTCAGCTTGTTATCGGAAGTACAAACCGTTTGACAGTAAAAAGATGTGTCCGGTTGGCTACGGTAACGATGACGACGACTGTATCGCTCAATGCCCCATGGCGTACCCTGTTCGCTGTGGTCTGGAGTGTATTCCACAGAATGACGACTGTGCACTGGCAATTCTGTCCAAGATATCGGCTGTCGCTGCTGTTGCATTTAATGCGGCCACTGCAGGCATCTTCACAAGTGTCAAGACACTGTACAAGGGAGCAAAGTTGCTCTACATGTGCGCAGCGAACGTCATCAACGTTATCAAGCAACTTATCTATTACTTCCGGTATGTTCAAACGACAGCGCCCCAAGGAGATACCGAGCACATGTTGACTGCATCGTATCAGTCCAATATCGTGCTGGTGGACTTGCCTATCGCGATTTACGCTTGTCTCGGCATGCCCGCTCCCAAAAAATTGGTGTTTGCTGGTTACGTGGTTACTATCGTGGAAAATATCGTGAAACAGGTAATTGTCAATGGAGACGAGATCATTTCGTCTGCCAAAAATGTCGTCGATCTTCTCAAAAACTCCAGTGCAGTAAACAACTCAGCCAGTAGTGTGACGGAGCTGGAAGATTTCATTGCAGCTAACACGTCGTGTGGCTACGAGCTCAAGCAACTGACAGACCGAGTGCTCGTCACAGTCAACGATATCCGCAATAAGACGCCAAATGCCGCGGTGAATGATGTCCGTGTGGCGGTGAGTAAGTCGTCACTGGTAACGAACGACATTCCCTCGGTTACGAACGATTGTATGAAAGAACTGCTAAAATCTAAGACCAAGCAAGCAGCGTTTGAGACGCGAGATTTGCTCCGAAAGACGATGGAAGTGATCATCGACCAGCTTGTCGAAACAGCCACGACGGATATGGGAAAGAACGTTGCAGAGAACGAGCAGATGCTGGAGATCGCCAACTTTGGGCTTGTCGTTCTAGGAGGTTTGGACCCGACTGGTGTCGTCTATATGGCATCCCAATTCGTACAACCAATTTGCGGGCCTACGGGTTTTATCGGCGAAATTGACGACGGTAATCTGTATGATGCGTTGGGAATGTGGACCATGGACGAAGCTTTCGAAGGTAGTTACGGCACGTGGTCGAAGAAAGGTGATGGCGTTGTTCGTATTATTTTCGAGAGTACGGACAAGGAGGACGTGACTGTGGTGATTCACTCCGGTGGAGATGACTATGCTAAGGTGGATGTGGGAGCTGGTGATACTGTGACGTGGGAATCGACTATTCCGGAGTTGCAGGACAAAACGTTGTATTTGGACCGTTGGCGTCCTGGTTTGTTTGGTTTGCCTGGCTCCGGGGGTGGATCGTTGCTGCTGTGGGTTCCACGAGCAGCGGACGGAGGCCATTTGACGTTACACGCCAGGATCAACGTCAGCTAGGAAGCTCAAGCAGGGTATTTGTTATAATGTGGTAGTTTTGTTGTAGAGTCGTTACAGAGCACTTTGATGGTAGTTTTAATGTTCTGGTTTTTGGATTTTGGCTAGAGCTGTAGTTTTATTGTTAGACCATCATCTCTCATGTTCCGGTCGCAATGAGATGTCCATCACTGCAATCTACGGCTAAAGCGTGATCACCATTTCGTCAAACCTACTGCCAACATGTGCGCAAGCTCCTTGATTACGAAGGAAGGATCATAGAATCCCACGATTTGATTGTCGTGAACAAAGCTCTCTATTGTCCATTTTTACACTTCTCGAGTCGGGTAACTTCTGTTAAGCTATAAGCATGCACCATTGCACGCAGCAGGACATGCGGCATAATGCACAACTCGAGTGCTGGTAAGAGAGTCTTGGGTCCTTCTGGTCGATTTTATTCGATGCAGTATAGATGGTTCGGCTGGGACGATGGCATCATTTGCGTTAGACTTCACTGCAGTCGGTCGCAACGTAATACATGTAGACGAATTTGTAGAGAAATGAGCCTTCTGCGATCATCAATGCTGTACACGAACGCTGCTTGTTTTGGATAAAATGATACCCGAGTGGCTGCATTTCTGTTCATGGGTCAAGATTACGATCAACTTGCGGGCAAATGATTATCGCCACCATGAAACCAAGTTGATAAGGCACACGTAGCCCAATCCCAGTACGTATCCTAATGCCCAAAGCTGCGTTAATTTGTAGTCAACACCATATCGAGGCCAAAGTTGCGAACACTTCGGGCATAAGTAGTAAAGCTGTCGGTGGATATTCCCACTCATCACTCGCGCTGAGAGAGTCCGCATTTCTGAAACCGCGCCGTCGGGAGCATGACACTCCGAGTACTGATACTGCAGTGGTTAGCGTGTCTTCTCCTAGCTAGTATCTCTGGGGTTTCCTCGGCAGACAACCCTATCCTGTTAAGCAAAAGCTTTGGTGGTATTCGTGGCACAAAGTTCTCTGATAAAGCCTCAGTCACCGCCGGAGAAGTAGTGGAGTCCGTCACAATTTATGCAGGTAAACGCGCCGTTTACGGCATTTCGTTGAATGTTACAAGACCGACGCCAACGTCGCTGCGTCATGGAAAGCCAAGTGGAACCAAGAGCGAGCTCGTGCTTGCTGCGAAGGAATACATCACGTCGATGGAGGCTCATTGGGGTAGTGCACTTAACCGGACGCACATCGTCTATCTTCGCTTCAACACCAGTGATGGTAACTCGATCTCTGTTGGAACCAAGGCGAAGAGTAGAAACACAGTGAGGGCGCCCAAGGGTTTCCAACTGGGAGGATTTTTCGGCTTGAGTGGCAAGACGATCGTTAAATTGGGAGCGATATGGACTCGGATTTCGGCAAAAGCTGCAACTTCCAGCAGATTAGCAACCTCGACGACATCCGATGCCTCCGAATCGAGTTCAGCCGTAGTGACCGATGGATCAAAGTCATCAAGTGCCTCCGAGTTGGCATCGCTAGCGGCGTCTAATTCTGCCTCCGCGTCCGAGTCATCTGATGTCTCCGAATCGAGTTCAGCTACATTGTCCGGTGAATCGTCCAGATCAAAGGCGTCAAGTTCCTCTGAGTTGGCATCGATAGCGGCGTCTAGTTCCACCCCCAACTCTGAGTCATCTGATGTCTCCGAATCGAGTTCAGGCCCATTGTCCGACGAATCCTCCGGGTTAAAGTCGTCAAGTACCTCCGAGTTGGCGTCTAACGCAGACTCCGACTCATCGGCCGAGTCGGCTTCAGAGGCAACTTCCGCATCCGAGTCGAGTTCAACCGCAGTGGCCGATGAATCAAAGTCATCAAGTTCTACCGAGTTGGCATCGTTAGCTGCGTCTAATTCAGCCCCCACCTCCGAAACGGGGTCAGGAGATTTTGAATCACAGTCGACAGATATCTCCGCTTCAGCGGATGCTGCAGTGGTGTCGATGGGGGGATCAGCAACAAGCTCAACGGCAGCTTCCCTTGCCGAATCTAAAGAGGGGTCTGGCGAAGCTCCAGCTCAGGACCCCGTACAGTTGAGCGAGAGTTTTGGCGGTCCTCATGGAAAGGAGTTCTCGGATCAAGCCTCGGTTGTGGCAGGACAAACGATCGGGTCGATTACAATTCGTGCGGGTGAACGCGTCGATGGCATTTCTTTAGAAGTGGCAGGGCCAAAAGCAATCACCTTCAACCACGGTGGAGCAGGTGGAAAGGAAAACACGTTGAAGCTCGCGAAGGACGAATTCATTACGACTATGGAGGTTCATTGGGCCGAGAAGAAAGGTCGAACGCGGATTTTCTACTTGAGTTTTGGTACGAGCGCTGGGAACACGGTGTCGGCAGGTTCTCAGACAGAGAGCAAGAACACGGTCACGGCACCGGAAGGCTTTCAACTTGGAGGTTTTTTCGGCCAGGACGGCGATGAAATTGACAAGCTGGGTGCGATTTGGACGCGTATATCGGCCGAAGCTCCGGCGACGGAAGCCCCTGCTCCTGCATCTGCAGCCGCATCGGGTAGTGGAGTCCCTGCTGCCGAGTCAACGTCAGGTTCTGCAACTGATTCGGCACTTGCTTCAACGGATTCTGCTGGTTCTGAAGCCCCCACCACGAAGAAGAGAAAAAGGACAGTAGATGCCTCTGCAGTCGGGTCCATCGATGACTCTTTCGGTGCCTCAGGTTCTGCTGAAGCCCCCGCAGCGAAGGCGTCAGCAGCATCTACTGACGATTCTGGAGTCGGGTCTACCAAAAGCTCAGCGGAAGGATCAGGAGCTGAGCCAGCCATGACCATTGAGGATTCCATTCAACTAAGTGAACGCTTTGGCGGCCCACACGGTACAAACTTCTCGGACCAGAACTTTGTCAATTCTGGGCAAACTGTCAGCTCCATTTCGATTCATGCGGGTGAACGTCTCGACGGTATCACGTTGGAAATCTCGGCACCCAAGACGTTCACTTTCACCCACGGAGGAACGGGTGGTGACCAGAAAACTCTCAAACTTGAAAAGGACGAGTACATTACGTCGATGGAAGTGCACTGGAGTAAGCACACGGCTGGCACAATTGTTACGAAGGACAAGACGCGCATTTTCTACGTTAAATTTCTCACAAACTTGGGCAATTCACTTGCTGGGGGATCCACGACAGAGCAGAAGACTACGGTCACTGCTCCTAAGGGTTTCCAGCTCGCTGGGTTCTTTGGT
>NW_008649009.1:442692-445152 GCF_000247585.1 Phytophthora nicotianae INRA-310 | reverse complement strand
AAACTTGGGCAATTCACTTGCTGGGGGATCCACGACAGAGCAGAAGACTACGGTCACTGCTCCTAAGGGTTTCCAGCTCGCTGGGTTCTTTGGTAGTGAGGGGAAGGAGATCGATTCCCTTGGAGCGATTTGGGCTTATATTGAGCTCGTTAAGCCTCCTCCAACGTCTGCTCCAGCCCTGACACCAGCAGCCCCGAGTGGAGGGTCAATGGAGAGCTCAGGATCAGGAAATATGACGATATTGATCCCGAAAAATACGCAGCCAGTACAACTGAGCGAGTCTTTTGGAGGTCCTCATGGCAAACAGTTCTCCGACCAACTCGCTGTGAGTTCAGGTATGACGATCACATCAGTCACGCTACGAGCTGGTGAGCGCTTGGATGGGATGACAGTGGAAGTATCGGCTCCCAAGAAGATGACATTCACGCATGGAGGACGTGGTGGCAAGGAGGACACTCTTGTACTAGAAGCTGGGGAGTATATTACATCGTTCGAGGCTCATTTGGGTAAAAAGCGAGGAGCTACGCGCGTCTTCTATCTCAGTTTGAAAACGAGCAACGGGAGGTCGATCTCGGGTGGAACTCAGACTGAAATCAAGGGGTCAGCAGAAGCTCCCGAAGGCTTCCAGCTCGCTGGGTTCTTTGGTCGATTTGGTGATGAAATCGACCTCATCGGCGCTGTATGGGCTAGCATTGCTGCAGTCAACGAGACAGTTGCTGGTCCTGTTTCAGCTGACGAAGACATCGCTCTCAGTGAACCTTACGGTGGTCCGCACGGCAACGCGTTCTCGGATATCCCTAAGCTTACTCTGGGCCAGTCGCTGGCTTCCATTACGCTTCGGGGCGAAGAGCGTCTTGATGCTGTAACCATTCAAGTACTGGAACCTCAAGGCTTGATATACAACCACGGCGGACCTGGTGGAAAAGACAGCACGCTCGTTTTTGAAGCGGGTGAGTACGTCAACTCGATGGAAGTTCATTGGTGCAAGAACGACGGACGGACGCAAGTGTGCTACGTCAACTTCGGCACAAGTGAGGGGAAGAATGTGTCTGTAGGAACTAAGACACAACAAAGCGCCACTGCAGTTGCCCCCAAGGGTTTCCAGCTTAGCGGTTTGTTCGGTCGTTCGGAAGACGAAGTGTATCAACTAGGTGCTATCTGGACGAGAATTGAAGCCAAGCCGTTGTTGTTGACAGATACCATGGACACGGCTTGGCACGGAGACATTATCCGCAACTGGGTGGGCCCTACTATCGGTGTTCCGAAGGATAACGCGTGCTATCGAAAAACCCAACCGATGGACAGCAAGAATGTCTGTCCTCTGGGCTACGGCAGGGACGACGACGACTGTATCGTGCAATGTCCGATGTCGTATCCCGTGGAGTGTTTTCTGGAATGTATTCCTCAAAATGACGACTGCGCCTTGGCAGTTCTCACAAAAATTGCGGCGGTGGCTAATGTCGCGTTCAATGCAGCGACTGCCGGTGTGTTGGGTAACCTCAAAACGGTGTACACGGGGGCCACGCGCATCTACATGTGCGCAGCGACCGTCATTTCGGTAATCAAGTCGCTCATTTATTACTTCCGGTTTGTGCAAAACACTGCGCCGCAAGGAGACACCGAGCAGTTGCTGGCCGTGGCGTATCAAAGCAACGTGGTGCTGATCGACTTGCCAGTTGCCATTTACGCGTGTCTGGGCAAGGCTCCTCCGCCGAGAATGGTGTGGTCGGGCTATGTGCTGCAGGTCGTTCAATTCATCGTCAAGCAGACTATTATCAACGGTGATATGATTATCTCGTCTGCAACCAATGTTATTAACCTGCTCAAGAATGCCACGTCCGTTAATAGCACGGCAAACAGCGTGACGGAGTTGGAGGACTTTATCGCGGCTAACACTTCCTGCGGTTATGAGTTGAAGAAACTCACCGACCGAGTGATCTTCAGAGTCAGCGACGTTAGAAACAAGACACCGAACGCCGCTGTGGATGATATTCGCGTGACGATCAGCAGGTCGACACTCGTGCAACACGATATCCCACGAGTGACAAATAACTGCATGAAGGAGATGATGGCCAACAAGACAAAACAAGCCGCCTTTGAGACTCGAGATTTACTACGGAAGACCATGGGGGTCATCATCGACCAGCTTGTCGAGAAATCCAAGACGGATATGGGTAAGGATGTGGCGGAAAACGAGTACATGAAGGAAGTGGCCAACATGGGGCTTGCTGTTCTGGGCGGCCTGGACCCGACTGGTATTTTTTGGATGGTGTCCCAGTTCGTTCAGCCCATTTGCGTACCCACGTCTTTCATCGGTGAAATTGACGATGGTAATCTGTACGACGCGTTGGGGATGTGGACAGTGGACGAAGCGTTTGTAGGCAGCTATGGATCGTGGACCAAGAAAGGAGACGGAGTGGTGAGTCTCATCTTCGAAAGCACCGACAAAGAGGACGTGAC
>NW_008649009.1:429868-441837 GCF_000247585.1 Phytophthora nicotianae INRA-310 | reverse complement strand
CGTTGACGAAAGAGTTCCCGGCCATTTGGCCGACTGAAGTGTCGACGCTGAAGAAATTCCAGTGGGCCTACTCGATGGTCTCATCACGGTACGATACGTGAAACAACGTTGAAAAAACTGTTGGACATTTTACTTATTTAAGTGCTGGTGCATACAGTGCTTTCAAGGTCGCGGATGCACCGGAGCCGACGCTGCTTCCGGTAATTGACATGGCCAACCACTCAGCGGAGAATCCGGCTGCTCATATTGTCAAAACCGACTCGGGTAGCTTCCAGGTGCGCATTTTCTTGTGGCAGATTCAATGCTGTGGTCATGTAGCTCATGTTCGAGTGTTTTGGACAGTTGGTTGCACTGCGTAAAGTTGAGAATGGCGAACCTGTGACGATATCGTATGGAAATCTGTCCAACGCACAGGTAGTTGCTGAATGATTCTGTGTCTAGTCTTCGGATATGCCATTTACAATTAAGTTTCTGTAAATCTCGTAGCTCCTGTGTCGCTACGGCTTCGTGCTGCCTACGCTGGTGCCGTCCGACTCGATTCACATTACGAGTTCCGAGCTGACGAATGCGTTCAAGGCCTTGAACAGCGAATATGAAGATGAGGACGTGGACGACGATGTCCCGCACGTTAGTACTGGCAAAGGCAAAGGAAAGGCTAAAGCAAACCCAGCAAAGCGTCGGAAATTGGCCCACCCAGACAACGATGAGAATGCTCTGTTCTTCTCCTTAAATGGAGACGCCGAGCAAGAGTTCGGACTTGGCGATGCACTGCTGAGCTTCGTGATGGCCTCCAACTTGTCTACTGAGCAACTCTACGATGCTCTGGCCGCAGTTCTCCAAGAGAAGGACAAGCGGTACAGCGATCTACTGTCTGAATCTTCAGAAAAGGCCTCCTCTGAAGTGAATGCCATCCATCAGCTTTGCCAGCATGAACGCCAAGTCTGTCGCCGCATTTTACTTGGACTGATGTCACTAGAAGAAGGTTCGGATTCTAGCGAAGATGAGGATTAAGTTTTCAGTAAATCTATCGTTTTAACTGAACAATGGTAGCATTTTTTTTACTTTGAACTTTAACTGGCATTGATCCTCACATGCATGGTAAGATGTCCGCTATCATATGCCCGAGGGATCCACAGAACCAACGAACCACCAGCTGATATGGGGACACCAACTGCACTCGGGCGCCAGCGATCCAAGTACATGGCCTTAGCTTGGATAGTTTCTCGGTCCATTTTACTGTACCTCCTTCCGGAACTTTGACTTTCGTGTAAACCTCCCCACCCGAGTGGATGACTACCGTCACATCTTTCGTGTCGGTGCTTTCGAAGTATATCCTCATCTTGCCATCCCCTTCCTTCGTCCACGTGCCGTAGCTGCCTTTAAACGCCTCGTCCATCGTCTTGAGGCCCAATGCGTCGTGCAAATTCCCATCGTCAATCTCTCCGACAAACGCAGTGGGGCCACAAGTCGGTTGAATAAATTGTGACAACATCCAGGCAATCCCGGTAGGATCCATGCCACCAAGCACCACTAAGGCCAGATTAGTGGCGTCAAGAGTGTAGTCGTCTTCCGCGAGGGATTGCCCCATATCGGTCGAGTTCGTCTCGACTAATTGGTCGACAATCACTCCGAAAGTCCTGCGGATCAGGTCGCGAGTCTCAAATGCAGCCTCTGTAGATTTGTTTTTCAACAATTCCCGCATACAGTTGTTGGTAGCAGTGGGGATATCCCGCAGAACAATTGGGGTCTGGCTGATTTGGATGCGAATGTCATTAACCGTAGCATCAGGAGTCTTGGTGCGAATGGCGCGAACCGTAGCAATGACATGATCCGTGAGATTTTTCAATTGATACCCGCACGTAGTATTGGAGTCGAGCAAGTCCTGGAGTTCTTCAACGGTTGATTCGTCGGTAGTAGTTTGGATGATGGTGGCGTTGGAGAGAAGCGCTAAGACGTTGGCAGCAGATGAGAAGATCTGGTCGCCATTGACAACGATTTGCTTGACAATATTTTCCACGACAGTGTACACGATGTTGGCAATAATTGTCTTCATGGAAACATCGATTCCCAGACAATTGGCAACAGCGATCGGCAGGTCGAAGATCACGACGTTGGATTGATAAGCGATAGCGAGCATTTCTTCGACCGTTCCTTCTGGCGCTGTCGTGCGTTGGAAGCGGAGATAGTAGATGAGGGACTTCATGACGCCGATAATGTTAGCAGCGCAGAGGAAATTCTGCTTAGCTTTCTTGAACGACGTAAACACAAGGCCAAATATCCCTGCAGTCACTGAGTTAAACACTGCGGACACCACAGACGCCGTCTTTTGGAGAATTTCCCCACTGCAGTCGTCATTTTGAGGGATACACTCTTCGTAGCAGTCGACGGGATACGCTATCGGACACTGCGCAAGACAGCTGATGCCGTTGGCGCTGTATCCTAGAGGGCAGGACTTCTCACTGCCATATAATACCCTCTTCCTGTAGCACGCTGAGTCGGCGGCATCGCCAATGGTAGGCCCCACCCAGTTCCGGATCCGATCGCCATACCATGCAGAGCCCATTACATCAGTTAGGGCTTTAGTTGTCGCGTTAATTCTCGTCCAGATCACACCCAACTGGTGAATTTCGCCCTCTGCACGACCGAAGAAGCCACTAAGCTGGAAACCTTCAGGAGCGGTGATTTTGGACTGGTCAGCGGTCTCTGTTCCTCCAGCGACCCAGCGGTTCTTGTTGGTGCTGAATTTGAGGTAAGAGATCCGTGTACTCAACAGCTTTTTGCCCCAGTGGATTTCCATAGAGTTAACGTACTCCCCCTCCTCGAGAGTGAGTGTACTGTCCGTTCCACTACATCCGCCATGAGAGAAAATCTTCTCGGTTGGTGTTGCCACCCGCAGAATCACAGCAGTGATCCGCTCCTTGGCGTTGATCGTGATCGTGTGGGCGGTTTGGCCGAACTGGACCAGGTTAATATCCGAGAACGCGACGCCTCCGGACCCGCCGAACGCTTCACTAAGCTGGATATCCTCATCCGAGGTTGCACCGTGGACAGCTACGACGAACAGGAGCAGCAACGTCTGCAGCACGGCGAATAGCTGCATGGTTCGCGTCCTCGGAGGAAGTTAAACAATGCGCTTGATCATTTCGTTCGACAGACATCCTGATACATCCAGTCGGTTCGAGTAATGGGAGGAACTTTGAATCTGTAGGACAAGAACCAGGATTTGCAAACTGCACCGACACTTTACGCTGCTAACGTACACCGAGAAGATGGAGGTTTATACTAGTCGCAATACTGCGCAGGCGTCGATGCGAGTTTCGAGTTCGATTCAGCCTTCTAAATTAGCGAGCGACGGGTGCGCCGATTGAATCGGATGAAAAACTTCATCTTGAACAACTTTGCATCAACCACCGCAGTCTGATGGCCACCGGTACATTTCACCATACCTCAAGTGTTCTGCTCACTTCTCAATAGTGGCAAGCATGCCCAGTAGATACTACAGGTGCATACCTCTGTCCGAGAACGGCAACATCAAGCATGGAGATCTTAGAGATTCCAACGTGGACTCCTATGAAGGGATTCAACATTTGATGCTGGTCTGCGATGCCAAACATTCTAGCAAAATACTGGTCATAAACATCAATAATCAACTGATATGTGATGGTGAATGCTGTTGTACCCGCCGTGCTCTCGTGGAGTCCAAAAACACCGCTGACCCCTAGGATAGCCAAGAATTCGTGACATCTTGACGTCTTTACCCGGCACCACAGACATTCTTTTGCCACTACCAAGCTGATCCTACCTTCGCTGCGTCGGCCATAATAAAATCTCTTGAAACTGCAGACATCAAGATAAACAGGCATACAACGTATGCTTTATACTTCAATACAATTGAAGCACTAACTCCGTCGTACCAGATTAAGGAGGTGAATTGATAACGAGATTTGCGGATCCTTTAGGTTGACCCTTGTTCTGATCTTGTGTCGTGACCGCCAGCCCCTCGCCCTCGGAGGGGCACATACAAGAGTACATGTACAGTACCATGTTGACTGCCCCCGTGGACATCTTGGTGCGATAAACGCATTCACGATTCCCACAATTCAATAAGTTCCATGGTCATCATGGCCAATTGGATGCTGGTGAACATACTATCATTCATGTTACTTTTTCTCGACTATGGAGCCGCTTTCTGCTACGAAGACATCATATTGAGCGAGACCTTCGGAGAAGGTACCAAGGGTATCGCGTTTTCGGACATTTCAGGGGTCAAATTAGGGCAAATGTTGAGCTCCGTTACAGTCCGCGGTGATGAACGCGTTGACCAAGTTACCGTGCGAGTGGCATCACCCGATGAGGCAACATGGACTCACGGAGGCTCAGGCGGAACGGACAACATTCTCATTCTCAGTGAAGGTGAATACGTCAACTCGATGGAAATCCACGTGGCCAAGAAACTAGGATCCAAACGGGTTTTCTACTTGAGATTATACACCAACACAGGCAACTCGGTTGGGGCTGGATCGAAGACCGACGAGAGTGCAACGGTGGACGCTCCCGAAGGTTATCAATTCAGCGGGTTTTTCGGTCGTGCAAGGACTGAAGTCTACGAATTGGGCGCAATTTGGACGAGGATAAATGCTTCACATTTGTATCTCACAGACGACATGGGCTCGGAATGGTATGGTAAGAAGATTCGTAACTGGGTGGGCCCCACCGTCGGCGACGCCCTTGACTCAGCTTGCTATCGGAAATCAGAGCCTTTCAGTAGCAGTCAACTCTGTCCGCTTGGGTACAACAAGACCGACACCAATTGTATCGCACAGTGTCCACTGTCTTATCCGATCAAATGTGGGCTGGAATGTATCCCACAAAATGACAATTGTATCCTGGAAATTCTGCAAAAGACGGCGTCGGTGGTATCGGTAGTTTTCAACACTGCAACTGTAGGAGTGTTCGGTGAAGTCAAGGCTGCGTATAAGAAGGCTCATCAGACGTATATGTGCGCTGCGAGTATCATCGGTGTACTCAAATCACTCATTTATTACTTGAGATTCCAGCAAACCACGGCTCCCCAAGGCTCTGTTGAAGAGCTTCTTGCCGTGGCGTACCAGACTGACGTTGTTGTCGTGGATCTACCCATCGCAGTCTGCACTTGTCTCGGTCTTCCGGTTTCGTTTAGCGCACGAGTTACTGGTGTTGTGATCGCAGTAGTGGAGAACATCGTCAAGCAGGCTATCGTCAACGGGGACCAGATTTTATCTTCTGCGACTGACGTGATGACTTTTCTTCGGAATGTC
Organism: Phytophthora nicotianae INRA-310; assembly: GCF_000247585.1. NCBI lineage: Eukaryota > Oomycota > Peronosporomycetes > Peronosporales > Peronosporaceae > Phytophthora > Phytophthora nicotianae. Next base: position 436,540 of record NW_008649009.1, on the reverse strand, counting down.
AGCGCACTCAACTCTCCAGATGAATCGACACTAGTCGAAATCCAGGACTTCCTCGACTCCAACACGACCTGTGGATTCCAACTAAAAAGTCTCACGGATCGCATCAGTACTGCCATTGAAAGTATCCGCAACGTAACACCGAGTGCCACAAGCGAAGATATCCGAGTGACAATCAGTAGATCTTCGCTTGTATTAACCGATGTGGCCTCCGTTACCAACAACTGCATGGGTGAAATTCTAGGTAACAAGACCACAGAGGCCTCGTTCCAGACACGAGACTTGCTTCGCAAAACCATGGGGATCATCATTGACCAATTGATAGAGACGAACGCAACAGACATGGGAGTTTCCGTTGCCAAGGATGAAGCTACACTCGAATCCGCAAACCTTGGACTCGTCGTGCTGTCAGGTCTGGATCCGACGGGTATTCTCTGGATGGTCTCCCAGTTTGTCCAGCCTACGTGTGGCCCAACGTCGTTTATCGGAGAGATCGACGACGGTACTCTATTCGACGCATTGGGGTTAACAACCGTGGACGAAGCTTTTGAAGGCAGCTACGGAGCTTGGACCAAGGAGGGCAACGGGATGGTCAACATATTATTCAAAAGTATCGACACGAAAGACGTCAACGTCGTCATCCATTCGGGAGGTAGCAAATATGCAGAGGTGAAAGTGGCTTCCGGCGAGACAGTCACGTGGAATGCCTCAATAGCCGAGCTGCAAGACAAGACGCTGTATCTGGATCGATGGCGGCCAAATTTTATTGGAATTCCAGGGTCAGGTGGAGGATCGCTGGTGCTGTGGGTACCGAGGTCTTCCAAGGGTGGACATTTGGCTCTGAATGTCCGAATCAACGCAAGCTAAGCTATCGCGTTAGAGCTAGAGCTTCCTCTTTACGCTAGTACCAGCGTCTTATCTAACAAACACGAATTTATCTTTTTTTATATCCAAATGTAAAGAAACAATCGCGAAGTCACTCTTGACTCATGTGACGAAAATTCCATGTCAGTCAAAGCATGGTACGCTTCATATATACTGTATCCTCCAGCATTAGACAAAGCTGCAAGAAAACATGGCTATATTGTAGTCGCCGGTCTCACCAAAGTCACGAAAAAAACTCGAAGAGCAAGTTATCCTGTCGAGTATTCCGCTTGAGGACAAGTTGGCACGACACCTATCGTCGAGCCGGATATTCTCACCTACACAGCTGATACTTTGTTTATCGTTCCTTTCAACCAGCAGATCCCGCGACTAGCTCATTCTGCTCACATTTCGCGTTTGTCGACCTGCCATCCTCGCAGCCCACGTTGTTCCTTCAGGGATTATGCCGCACATTGCGGTGCTGCAGGTTTTGACGTTCCTCAGTATCACCACTAGGATAACGATCGCAGATTCCCGCACGAATGAGCGAACTATTATCGATGAGAACATAAGAGACTCAGTCAAGTTTTCGGCGGCTCTCAAGGTTACGCGTTCTCGGATATTTCGTCAATCACTCTCGGACAAACACTCAGTTCCATTACAGCTCGCGGGGAAAAACGAATCGATGCCATATCAACACACGTGGCGACACCGACTGAGGCTACATGGGATCATGGAGGCAATGGCGGAAAGAGATACACTCTAACTCTCGATCCAGGCGAATACATCAACTCAATGGAAATCCACTGGGATAACAAGGGTACCAGTACGCGAGTATTTTACGTGAAATTCACTACAAGCAGGAACTAAAACAAAGAATAGCGCCACAGTGACAGCACCGAAAGGGTTCCAACTTAGCGGGTTCTTCGGTCGAGCATCAGGTGAAGTCGATCAACTTGGAGTTATTTGGACGAGAAGATCGGCAAAACCCGCAAAGCTTACAGACAGGATGAATACAGGTTGGTATGGTAAACGGATTCGCAACTGGGTGGGCTCTACGATCGGAACAAATAGCGACACAGCGTGTTATCGACTCACCGAACCTTTCAATAGCCGTAAAACATGTCCAGCAGGCTATACCAAGAACGGAAATACCAGTCTGGCTCAATGTCCATTGGCATATCCAGTCAAGTGTTTTCTGGAATGTATTCCTCAGAATGACGACTGTACACTGGAGATCACGCAGAAAACTGTGGCTGTTGTAGCCTCAATAGTTAATGTGGTGACGGCTGGTATATTCGGTGCGGTTTTTACGGGTTACAAGAAAGCGAAGGAGAATTTTCTCTGTGCTGCTAATATAGTGGGGGTTATCAGATCCTTGATCTATTACATCCGATTCCAGAAGACGACAGCACCTCAAGGAGCAGTCGAAGAGATGCTCGCAGTGGCGTATCATACTTGTGGATTTACCCGTGGCAGTTTGCCACTGCCTGGGTTTCCCGTCCCGACGAACTTACAATTCAGTGGTGTGGTTATGATGATCGTGGAGGCTATCGTGAAGCAAGCTATTATCATGGCGACGAGATTCTATCCTCTGCACAAAATGTGTATAAACTTCTTCAGAATGCCAGCGTAGTTAACTCTACACACTCCAGTGTGGATACACTGCAAGGTCTCATGGATACCAACTCAACCTGTGGATACCAGCTCAAACGCCTCACAGATCACGTCATTCTTTCAGTAAATAACGTTCGTAACAACTCTCCGGACGCCACGGTAGACGACATTCGAGTCAAAATCAGCAAATCTTCCCTAGTGCTGAAAGTTATCCCCGCTGCTTCGAACAACTGCATGAACGAGTTGCTTTCCTACAAGACACAAAAAGCTGTCTTTAAGACTCGCGATTTATTACGCAAGACGTTTGGAGTGATCGTGGATCAGTTGATCGAGACAGCCACCACAGATTTAGGAAAATCTGTCGCGGAACAGCAGAATATGCTTGAGGTTACGAATATGGGGCTAACGATGCTAGCCGGTCTAGATCCGACACGAATCGTCTGGTTAGCGTCCCAGTTCGTCCAGCCGACTTGTGCACCTACAGCGTTTATCGGTGAAATCGACGATGGCTCGCTGTATGACGCATTGGGCCTAACAACGACCGATGAAGCGTTTGTCGGGAGCTACGGCACGTGGAAGAAGAAAGGAGACGGCATTGTGAATTTTGTGTTCACGAGCAGTGATACGAAGGATGTGACGGTGGTGATTCACTCTGGTGGAGAAAATGTAGCGGAAGTTGATGTAAATGCTGGTGCGACACGACTTGGAATTCGACCGTCGCTAAACTGCAGGACAAGGTGCTGTACCTGGATCGATGGAGACCAAATTTGCTTGGGATATCTGGTTCGGGTGGAGGATCGTTGAAACTGTGGGTTCCAGGGCCTTCGAAAGGAGGTCATCTAACAATGCATGTCCTGGTAAATGGAAGTTAGTGAAGTGACTTGTCGTAAATTCTATGGTAATAAAACGCTGAGTGTTTTTTTTTTAAAGAATAAACAATTCTCCATTGTTAAATATTCTTTACAAAAACAAGAACAGTATCACATCTTGGCAACTTTGAAGTGGAATGCGAAGAACTACAACTTGCAGAAGGCAGTTGACTGCAAGCTGTTCGCAGCGGTCACCACTAGCCGGAGTGCACTGTCACGCCCGCGATCACGCATCGGTTGCAGATCCCGCGTCCTATCCAAGGTATTTTTCTGGTCGTACTTTTCGCCAGAATTGGTGGCAAATTCGCGACGAGAGGAACGTCTCCCACATCATTTTCGCTGATCAACAGCTCTCTGACGAAGCTATCACAAGCACCACGTCAAATTCGTCGACATGCCGTCCTTGCCGATATTCCAGGCTTTCCTGGTCTTCGTCGTGGCTATCAGTGTACTGCATGCAGCTGCAGCTGAAGACATCCAGCTAAGCGAAGCTCTCGGTGGGTCTAATGGAGTCGCGTTCTCAGATATCAACTCGGTCAAGTTTGGGCAAGTGGCGAGCTCTCTCACAATCCGTGCCGGCGACCGGGTTGACGCAGTGACGCTCCAAGTTGCAAGTCCCTCTGAGTTGACGCTAAACCATGGCGGTTCAGGAGGAACAGACAATACACTTACACTTGAAGACGGCGAGTATGTCACCTCAATGGAGATCCATTGGGCCAAGAAGGGGACGAGCACGAGAGTTTTCTATCTTAAATTTGTCACTAGTGAAGATAATTCAGTCTCTGGGGGAACCACAACCGAAAACAACACAACTGTGGTTGCACCCGAAGGTTTCCAACTCAGCGGATTCTTTGGTCGGGCTGAAGGTGCAATCGACCAATTGGGGGTTATCTGGACGAGAATTGATGCTAAACCTACAGCGCTTACGGATAGCATGGGCTCCGACTGGTACGGCAACAGAATCCGGAACTGGGTAGGCCCCACAATTGGCGAAGCTAGTGACAGTGCGTGCTACAGGAAGACTGAACCTTTTGACAGTGAGAAAACCTGTCCACTGGGTTATGCAAAGGACAAAAGCAACTGCATCACTCAATGTCCAATGTCATACCCCGTGGTGTGTTATCTGGAATGTATCCCGCAAAATGACGATTGTTCACTCGAGATTTTCACGAAAGCTGCTTCAGTAGTCGCGGCGGTGTTCAATACTGCGACTGCAGGAGTATTCAACGCCATTTTCTCCCAGTACAAGAGCGCTAAGCAGAATTTCCTGTGCGCATCGAATATCATTGGCGTTTTGAAGTCTCTGATCTACTACCTTCGCTACACTCAAACAACAGCGCCCGCGGGAGATGTCGAGGAAATGTTGGCAGTAGCTTACCAATCGGATGTGGTGCTCTTCGATCTGCCGATTACTGTGTGCAATTGCCTTGGCATTCCAGTCCCAGCAAGTGTCAAGTTCTCCGACACTGTTCTTACCATTGTGGAGACTATCGTGAAGCAAGCTATCACCAACGGAGACCAAATTTTGTCTTCAGCTACAAACGTCTTGGCTCTTCTTACAAACACAAGAGTGACAAATTCCACAGCGTCAACGACAGTTGAAGAACTACAAGATCTCATCGATTCCAACTCGACTTGCGGTTATCAACTCAAGAACTTGACAGACCACGTTATTTTCTCAGTTAACGAGATTCGCAACGCAACGCCAAGCATTACTGCCAATGATATCCGCGTCGTCATCAGCAAGTCTTCGATTGTGTTAAACGACATTCCGACAGCTACCAACAACTGTATGGGCGAATTGCTGTCCACCAAGACTTCAAAAACGGCGTTCCAGACGCGAGATTTGCTTCGGAAAACTTTCGGAGTTATTATCGATCAGCTCATAGAGACAACTACGACTGACTTGGGAGCTTCCGTTAAGGAGAGTGACTACATGGTGGAGGTGGCAAACATGGGACTTACCGTTCTAGGTGGACTGGACCCTACCGGTATTGCCTATATGGCGTCTCAATTCGTGCAGCCAACTTGTGGCCCGACTTCTTTTATTGGTGACATTGACGACGGGACGCTGTACGACGCGCTAGGACTGTCGACAGTGGATGAAGCGTTCGAAGGCAGCTACGGAACATGGACAAAGGAAGGTGATGGTGTCATGAACCTTATCTTCGAGAGCACAGATACCAAGGATGTTACAGTTGTCATTCACTCGGGAGGTGACAAATTTGCCAATGTAGAGGTGAATGCAGGCGAGAATGTGACGTGGAAATCGACGCTTTCGGCGTTACAAGGCACAGTCTTGTACCTGGATCGCTGGCGATCGAATACTATTGGGATTCCTGGATCAGGAGGTGGATCATTAGTACTTTGGATCCCCCATGCATCTCAGGGCGGACACTTGACCATGCACGTCCGTATCAATGCAGCTAGTCACAATTAGTGACTCACAATGTCGATATACCCTTACTCGGCCTAATTTAGCAGAGTAATTTTCGTTTTCTGAGTAACTTTTGAGTTGTTTCGCGAAAATTAACAACGAAAGTAAAACGATATTATAACATGATTGTGTATATTTTCTCACGTGACTGGTACATGTATCAAGCCGGAGTTCAATGCACATGTCTTATGCACTTGGCACGAGTCTCACCACGATCCTTTGGCCTATCCTGAACCAGAGGATGCATGCAATGCCGGTGCTACCCGCTATCACTGATGTCAGTATACTTTTCGGCGTCTTGTGGCCAAGCTGAGGTCTTAATTAACCGCAGCGATGCCGCGCCGAACGGTGCTCCAGGGCGTGGCGCTCCTGTTTGCCATCGCCGCATACGGGGCGAGCGTCATAGAGGCTGCCGCCACCCACACATATTTGGACGAAGACATCCAGCTCAGCGAAGTTTACGGCGGCCCACATGGCGATGCGTTCTCGGACATGTCGTCAATCAAACTAGGACAAACACTCAGCTCTATCACAGTGCGAGGTGCTGCACGGATAGACGCCGTCTCGACACACGTTGCGACGCCAGTTGAAGCGACTTGGGACCATGGAGGCCGTGGCGGGACAGCAACTACGTTAGTGCTCGATACAGACGAGTACATCAACTCAATGGAGATTCACTGGGGCAAGAAGAAATCCCATATTCGAGTCTTTTATCTAAAATTCACTACGAGTGACGGTGATTCCATATCCGCAGGGACGAAAACAGAAAACAGCGCGATAGTGAAAGCTCCGAAAGGTTTCCAACTCAGCGGATTTTTCGGTCGAGCAGCGGCAGAAGTGGATCAACTTGGAGTCATTTGGACGCGGAGATCAGCAAAGGCGACGAAC
>NW_008649009.1:426803-428853 GCF_000247585.1 Phytophthora nicotianae INRA-310 | reverse complement strand
TACGGGTTGGTGATGTTTTCGGGGCTTGACCCGACACGAATCGTGTGGCTGGCGTCTCAATTTGTTCAACCAACGTGCGGACCCACTGCTTTCATCGGTGAGATCGATGACGGCTCATTGTATGACGCACTGGGGCTTCAGACGATAGACGAAGCGTTTGTCGGGAGCTACGGCACATGGAAGAAGAAAGGAGATGGCAAGGTGAATCTCATCTTCACCAGTTCGGATATAAAGGACGTGAAGGTTGTGATTCACTCGGGTGGCAAAACAATCGCCAAAGTGCCAGTGGCTGCAGGAGGGAGGGCGACGTGGAATTCGACCGTCGCGAAGCTGGAAGATAAAACGTTGTATCTTGATCGCTGGCGACCAAATTTTATTGGTATTCCGGGATCAGGAGGGGGCTCGCTCTTGTTGTGGGTCCCGAGGGCGTCGCGAGGTGGCCACTTGACTCTGCATGTTCGAATCAATGTTAGCTAGTTGTCATGCGTGAAGTTTTAGGTGTGGCTAAATGGTGTAAAATGAAATAGAAGTGAATACAAAAAGTTGATAAATCATGGTTCTGGCGAAGTACATTTTTTCTTTCCAAAGATCGTTTTCGTCAGCAATTGTAGTGCGTTTGATTCATACGCATTCATACTGTGAATGTCACACACACAGGCCTTGACTGAGAACTCAGTGAACGTCAGAAGTTAGATCGTATTTTGCAATGCCACTTTTGCCACCACCGAAATGGAAATCGACGAAGCAGCGCTGGATCTCCGCTTGGTGGTGACGTCTCCGTCGGACCAGGATCCTGCTTTGGTCTCACATGGCACTCATGGCGCTCGCAACGCGACGTTCAGTGCCACCCTGGCTCCTTCCATGGCTGCGGCTGCTTCCTGGGCTGGTGGATGAACTCCATCCACAGTTTAAGATCGTGGCACTTGGCTTGAGTGGCTTGCTGGTCGTGAGTCACGCCGATACTGTAACACAGTTGCCTTTTTGACCGGCTTAGACACTCGCTATCGAACGCTACAGCCTCGTAACCGTCTAGGATATATGCGCGCACGACAGCGCAGCTTGATCGCATGAGTGAATGCGTCACGATACTAAGGCGACAGGCTGCTGGATTGGCAGGGATGTCATCTTGCTGGAAATATGGCAACTTGTCCTAAGTTGCACGAAAGGAGTCAGCGGCCACTTCAACTTGAGAGTATCCGGACGAGAGTCAGCGCGAGCGGATGATTTGCCACTGCGTTGAAGCTGAACGCGATGCACAATCCACACGGCGCGTAGGTAACGCAGCGGCCTGTGGCGTGCACGCCTTTTGCCTCTGGCACGACAAACTGCCCTGCGTTTTTAAGCCCACGCGAGCAGGAGCTCGGTGTAAACGCCATTTTGAGGTGTGCAAATGCACGCACTGCTTTGCTACGACATACACCAGCCTGCTTCTGGCAAACGTGTCTTCATACAGCTTCACGGGGAGTCAATTTGCCGTGTAAAACAACGTGGTCCCCCCTTCAATGCATTTTACAACCTCGCTATTAAAAACAACGTTTCTTTGGAGGAGCGAGTGCTACGGCTTCTGATGGTTCGAAAACCAGCTGGATTGCAGCCAATCAGAGCAGTGTTTTTCCTCTACCATACTGAATTCAAGTCACTTCATCCTCGGTGACGACTTGCGGCCAGCCACAACACGACACTTTGTGGCAACCCGACGCCTATCACTTCGCGTTCCGCGCAAGAGGCAACAAGCAAAAGAGCGAAGTTTTGCCACCTGGCTAGTTGTCAGTGGCATTTTTTTCGTCGCGGTTGCCACATTTCCAGTCAAGCACCATGACGTTGTCCGGTGCAGGTGCTGCGGCCGCGCACGCTGCTGGCACGCGGCAGCCCAAAGCATTGGCGTCGGGCTCTGTCTGCAGCTCCGATATCAAGGCCGAGGCTGTATCGGCCGTACAGCTCCGCGTAGGAGATCTATACTGGAAGCAAGATGGTCCGTACGGCTGGACACTGGGCCAGGTTACGGCCTTCGACCACAACCAGCAGAACGCCACGTACGTGCTTATCGATG
>NW_008649009.1:424549-425438 GCF_000247585.1 Phytophthora nicotianae INRA-310 | reverse complement strand
CTTGTTCAAGCAGTTCGCGAGCTTCGTCCCATTTCTTCTGACTTGCAAACTCCACCGCACGCTGCACTTCGTTTTGCGCACTGTGTCCACATTCTGTACGGCTGGACACTGGGCCAGGTTACGGCCTTCGACCACAACCAGCAGAACGCCACGTACGTGCTTATCGATGAGGCCACAGGCGAGCACTTGAGCCGCAGTGAAGACGACGAGCTGCCAGCCGACCTGCAGATCGAGCAACTAGTGGATCTGCGACAAACGCCACTTTTTGCCGCCAACCCGTTGTTCAGGTATGCCACATTTCACTTTTTGCATTGCCACATTTCACCTTGTTGCGTTCTCATGGCAACTCACCTTGTGACATGGCAAAACCTTTTGCAGCACGGCAGCGGACATGACGTCTCTCCGACACTTGCACGAAGCTGCACTGGCCAAGAACTTGGAAGACCGTGCAGCTCTACAGAACCAGCGTCCATACACCTTCATGGCCAACGTACTGATCGCTGTGAACCCGTTACGGCAATTGCCAGAGCCTGACAAAATGCTGTTCGTGGGCCAACCTCTGGACCGCTGTCCTCCTCACCCATACAACGTGGCAGAGAACGCCTATCGCCAGCTCTGTGCCGTCCGAGCCGTGATGCAAAACCAGAGCATCATCATCAGCGGAGAGAGCGGCTCTGGCAAGACCGAGACGTCCAAGATCATCCTGGACTTCCTGACCATGCGCGCAGTACACAACCCCGCGCTTTCTACTGCGTCCTGCACTTCAACTTCCGATGACGAGATGGAGCCTGAGATCACAGCGAACAACCGACCCGTATTGGGTTGTATGGGTCCTCCCGGCTCTTCCACATTGGCATGTGACGTGGAAATCGACGCTTTCGGCGTTACA
>NW_008649009.1:420974-421468 GCF_000247585.1 Phytophthora nicotianae INRA-310 | reverse complement strand
AATATCTCGAGAAAAGTCTCCATTTGAAGCCGAAAACGCCCGAAGCGTACTCGTACCTGAACCAATCCGGATGTATGCGCTCGGATCTCATTGACGACGCAGAAAATTTCTGCAATTTGAAGAGCGCGTTGCAGTTTATTGGCATTCGAGACAGCGCACAGCATGAAATTTTCCGTCTGGTGGCGGGATTGTTACATATGGGTAACATTCACATTAGCCAGGAGGACACAGAGGAAGGAGAGACGGCCTGTATCCGTCAAGACGACGTGGAATCTCAGGAGGCTGTACGTCACGCTTCCGAGCTGCTTGGAGTCTCAGTTGAGCAGCTCACTGAGAGTATTTTACTCAAGCGAATCATGACTCGTGGCTCTCGACGCAACTCGATCTACTTCATTAAACGAGACGTTCGTAATGCCGTGTACTCGCGCGATACAATTGCAAAAACTATCTACGAGAATACCTGGGTGGGCCCTACTCTGGGTAATGCCAAAGAT
>NW_008649009.1:405441-419968 GCF_000247585.1 Phytophthora nicotianae INRA-310 | reverse complement strand
ACGCAAGCGATTCTATGGGCCTACGACTTCCCCACCAACGCGTACCGATTGGGTGACACTCGCTTGTTCTTCCGTACTGGCAAGATCGATCTGCTGGATAAACTTCTCACCCCGGCGCCGTCTACCACTGAAAACTTGGGACAACAGTTGCTGCTTTATTTACGCAAGAAACACTGGATCAGTGTCACCACTGCCATCATCACGTTCAACGCGTTTAAGCGAATTTTCCAGGATGTTCGCTACCGACGTCGCGCGACGGTGATCCAGTGTATGGTGCGTCAGCATCTGGCAAGGAAACGAGTGCGTAAGCTTCGCGTGCAGCTTCGGATGCACAAGCTCTGGACGCGGATGTCGCACCAAGCGCAGATCATGCACGCGTACCAGGACCGTCCGGAGGATAAGATGGTGTTGCTGGACAAGTTACTGGCCAAGAACTATCTTCCTGTTAAGCAGCGCTGGCTGCTCAAGTGGCTGGGACCTCTGCAACGTGTGATTTACTTGCAGAAGCGATGGAAGAAGATCACAGCGCAGTATATGGCCAAACGAGGTTTCTTGTGGTTGTTCGAGACTGTCCGTCGCAAGCGTAGCGCTCTACGAGTGCAGTCTCATGTCCGTGCGATGATCGCGAGGACGCGCTTCCTGGAGCTCAAGAAGAAGGCGCTCGCTCGTCATCGCTGGCACGCGGCGTACCTGAAGGTGAAGGTCTTTGGTCTGTTTAACCGACAGCTACGTCTGATCCATGTGGACCGGTTAGAGAAGGACAATTCGACGTTGATGAACAGTATGGCTGCTGTAACGGAGAAGCTGGGTGAAGCACAGGAAGAAGCCAAGACGGCTAAGCTGCAGCTTAAGCAACTGCAAGTTTCGTTCGACGAAGTGAAGATCGAAGCCAAGCAGCAACAACAGCGTGTCGAGGAACTGGAGCTGGCACTGCAAGCCAGAAGATTCGAGGTCGCGGAGCTACGCAGACAGACAGGAGGAAGCCTCGTGGAGCGCATCATCCGCTTCTTTACGTGCAGTGCTGCCATCTCGCCGCCGTCTTCGCCTCGTGGCATGGTGACGCCTTCTCGTCTGCCTTCATTGAAACGACAGACGCAGTCGGCGTCGGAGGAGACTTCAGACAAAGGCGAACGGATCGTGTGGGCCACGCCGTTGAGTGAAGCTGTCATGATCCCGCAGGACGAAGACAGCAACACTACCAAGCGCCGTCTCAGCGTCACGGCAGTGAGCGAGGAGCCAGCGTTCGACGCGGAAGAAGAAGAATTCCGCTCCAAGGACGCAGATATGCTGTGGTCTGTGTCCCGATACATGTTCTAAAGAGTCAAGTGGAGAGTTGCTCGCGACGAGAAGCAAGGCGCCTCTCATTCGACGTTAACGTCGACTTATATTATTCGCGTAGCGCACGCGCAGTCGCTGTATGAGCAGCAAATACTTATGTAAACTAAGGTTTTTGTGTTTTGCCAGGGTTTTCTCGATAGGTCTAGCGAACATTTTTGCAGTAGGAGTCGTCGGAAGCACCTTTTTGCAACCTTAATTTGATGCAGTTTGTGTCCTTACGCCTTTGTGTTGTTGCCTACAACGTAGCGTATACAGCTTGTTCGATCAGCATCCGAGCAGTGTCGTTCTTTGGTTGCACATCCAGCAACTGGACGGCAGCGCGGTGTACTAAACTCCATCGCTGGAGTCTTGTAGCGCAAGTTCCGAGACCGACAAGAGCCTCGAAAAGATGTGGCTTCAACTTGATTGCCGTCTCGTAGTGACCGAGTGCCTTGCCAAAGTTGCCTAAACAGCGAAATAAAAAAATGAAATTTTCAGTGCAAATAATCAACGGCAATACCAGTTTTGGCCGACGCACCGCTTTGGTATTCCACCATGGCGAGCTTGTTCCAGGCGTAGGCAAATACCGGGAAATCTTGTACTACTTGTTCAAGCATTTCGCGAGCTTCGTCCCATTTCTTCTGACTTGCAAACTCCACCGCACGCTGCACTTCGTTTTGCGCACTGTGTCCACATTCTCCGAGCCACATTCCCTCCAGACTGGCCATGGCAAACTGGACGATGGTGCTATCGTCACACCGTAAGTACGTCAGCAAATTTTCTTCGTCGGCAGATTGGAGTTGAATGATCGACGGGGTAGCAACAACGGCATTGGCGTCTCTAGGCTTCCTTGTGACGTCACTCGGATATCGAGCTGCCAAAGCGTCGGACGGGATGTGGTGGGTACCGTCGAAGCCGTCGAAGTATAGCAAGAGTGCTGGATGTACAACCGCCTGGAAACCAAAAATACGTTTAGTGAAATCTTGCATTCACAAAACCTTTACTTTTTGAGAATAGTTTACCTTTGGTGCCTCGTCAAGCCGGATTTCACCTTGCGGCACATTGTACAGTTTGCTAGCAAAGCTGAAGCCGGGACTGTGGGGTAAAATGTCGTACACGACCCGAGGTCCTTCAACCTCATCCGTGGTCACGTGCCAGGCAAAAACCACGCCTCGCTTTTCACCTTTCACTTCAACCACATCTCCAACCAGAAACTCAATCGCATTCGTGCGTTCCTTGCAATTTCATCACCAGGTTAGCACTTCGCCAATATTTTTTTTTTCAAATGCAACAGTCTTCCCACCTTGGGTCCGAAAATCCCTTGATCCTTGAACTCGTGGATCAGAGCATTGTGGTCGTCCACACGCTTCAGCGCGTCGAAGGCGGCGTCGATACGAGCGTCCAACGCTGTTTTGTCCTCTACCGGCGGCGTGAACCCTGCGCGCACAATGCGCGCAAATGTTCTGTCTCCCCTGCCCCGTCGCTTAAGAACCTCCATATCCTCCAATCGTCGTACGAACATGCGCTCGCGCTGCCAATCGGTCTTGACGCCGGCATACGAGGCAACGGCACCCGAGCGGACAGCGTCATACAGCGTCCTGCCAGCCTCTACGTCGCGCTGCAGCGTCTGCGTGGACCGCAGTAACGCCCTTCACCCACGTCGTTAGATTATTAATTTTGAAAGCCCCTCTGCCACAAACGAAAAATATTGCCACACCGATAAAGAGCGATCACAACCGGAGACGCCATTTTCGCACTGCACAATGCAAAAGCTCACTTGGCAACAAAACAATCGATATCCAATCATAGCGCGTCATTTTAGCACTACTACATATTATTGGACAAAACTAATTTGCAACAAGAAGATACATCAAAAGTCTCCATGGCAGCGCTCGAGGGCTTCGACGTGGAGGCGTATGCCGCCAAATACAGCGGACGCAACCGAACCGAGCGGCTGTTGTTCCTCACTCAGGCATGCCCCGCGCTGGAGGCAGAGTCCAAGCGCGCTCTACTTCGAGAGCTCAAGGGGAGTCTGAATATGGGACTTTATGCGGAGTTGCTTGGCGAGAAGGTGAAAGACGAGGCCAATTTCATTGACAATGTGAAGCACAACGCGGCACAGCAGCACGAGCGACTGGAGCAAGAGCTCAATTCATATAAGTCCACGATGATCAAGGAAAGCATCCGGGTACGACTCTGATAAATTATGAGGGTCTCTAGTTGGATTTTTTTTTTACGATTTTATTTTTTGCTAGATGGGTCATAACGACTTGGGAGATTTTTACTACGAGTTGGGGGACTTGGCCTCTGCGCTGAAGAGTTTTGCTCAAGCACGAGATTATTGCACCACGGATAAACACATTATTGAAATGTGTCTAAACGTGAGCAAAGTGGCACTGCACATGCGCAACTTCGGCCATGTCACCAACTATTTGACAAAATTGGAACAAGTGAGCACTTCCCAGAGTGACCCCATGTGAGTGGAGAATGAAGGTCTCTTTGTGATAATTTTGAAAACTAATTTGCATTTGAATTTTGCAGCCTCAAGTCGAAGATCGCGTCGGCTTTTGGTCTTGTGGCTCTGCACGATAAGAATTACCACGGAGCGGCTTCCAAGTTTATTGAGTGCAGTGCGGAGATTGGCGCGAGTTATAATGAAGTACTGCATGCTGAGGATATCGCACTGTACGGCGGAATTTGCGCTCTGGCGTCGTTCAAGCGTGAAGAGTTGAAGGAGAAAGTGATCAACAACTCGTCGTTCAAGGCGTTCTTGGAGCTGCTTCCATGGCTGCGTGAACTCATCACGGACTTTTACTCGAGCAACTACGCGTCGTGCCTGCAGACACTGGAGCGAATGAAGGTAAGCTGGCCATTGTGCTAACTATGCTGTTGGTTCTGTTCTGACATGGCGTGATATTGCTGATAGCCCGAGCTGAAGCTGGACTTGTACCTGTGCGAGCATGTGGAGAACTTGTGCAAGGAGATTCGCAGTCGTGGGATTATCCAGTACTTCTTCCCGTACCTTTCCGTGGACCTGCATCAGATGGCTCGCACTTTCAACACCCCGATGGCGGATCTTGAGAAGGAGATCTGTGAGCTGATCGCTGCAGAGCGTCTCCACGCACGAATGGATTCGTATCAAAAGGTTCGAGATGAAACACGCAGCTCTTACGAAGTGTTGTTTGGTGACACTTACTGAACTTTGCTTAATTGTCGTGTAGGTGTTGTATGTTTACCACCCGAACCAGCGCGCTGCAACGTACGACCGTGCGTTTGAAGTGGGTCGCAAGTATGCAGCGGAGTCGCGCAACCTGCTGCTGCGTATGAGCTTGCTCAAGAACAACATCATTATCCGCGACTCGTAAACCAGTGCGAACTGTGGTAACGGTGCGGTGCTGACCGGGTCGGGTAATTCTCTAATCGTACCCGACTTTCTATTTGGTTTTGAATTGATCAAGTGGATGTAGTATGAGCCTCAAATAGCTAGTACGGTTTCTCTGGGGCTGTTCAAAGACATTTTTGGTTTGCAGGTTCTGCTAGATCGCTTGGCATTCGAAGCGTTTACCTGCCTCCTCATTATGAGTGACTCGGCTGATGATTCGACCGTGGTGCTAAGCGAGACAGCAGAGGGCACAACAACTGACATTCCTAGCATTACAGCAAGGACCATGACAGTAGGTGAGACGCTGGAGTACGTGCAACAAGGACTGGGTGTCCATACAAGTGCATCACGTTCCATCCTCCTGCACATTTGTCAGCGGTTGACTCGATTAGAAGCGCATTTGAGCGACGTCCGCGACGATGTTTACCAACTGCGTCGTGATACAAACCAAGGTTCAGAAACCGTCCGCGGCGAAGTCTCGGGCGTGTTTGCCAGTGTCAACAACATGTCATCCAAGCTGAAAGAATATGAAAATGCCATGGAAATGTTCCAGAATAATATGCGCGCGCACCAAAATCATCTAACGGTGCTCTCAACCAAAGTCAAGAAGGAAAAGGAGCATATCCAAGTCATTGATACGGTGCGTTCAAGTATTAATGACACATCATTTATCAATTTGACATAATATTCGTTCGTTTACCTAGAAAGTTGAAGATCATCGCCAAGACATGAATAATAAATTTGTCGAGTTGACGCAGAAGTTCCAGGATTTACCTCTTCAACTGGCTGCATTGCAGGCACCCCCTCCTAGTCATATACCCGAACAGTTTACATTTCAGACGAATGACGAGAAGATATCACTCCAAACACATATGCAGCGTCTTGATAGTCAGCGTTCCAAGGGGTATACGGACCTGCAGCCGTTTACTATTCCCGACGACATGAAGCTGAAAGTTGAGGCCAGAATTCGGCAGCAAGAGGCCAGCAAGCGTGAAGCAGACGCCCGAGCTGCCGCCGAATTATCGGATGCCTACAGACGCCTTCAGCTTGCATCAGCGAGCAGCAACAACCCGCGACTCAGTGAACTTCACGTGAGTCTGGATCTATGTCAACAAGAAATGAAGCGTGCGTTCCAGCTGATCCGGACATCGAACTTGCAACTTTATTCACTCTGTGAGTCCAAGGCAGAAAAAATGGACCTGACAGTGCTGCAGAACGAGGTTAAACAACTTCGCAGCCATCTCCGAGATATTGAAATTTCGCCATCAGGACATCGACCAAAGCAGCCCCAGTTACACATTGGCAACGAAAAAGTGGACGGACCATTTGACGACATAATGGTGGGGGATAAAGGTCCCTGCTTAAGCTCGAAAAAGGGATCGCAGCATCTTACAAGCTCCCAGATTCCTGTGCTACGAGTGTCACTCCTGGAGTTGTCAAGGAATTTGAATCTTCTCAAACATCGCTGGAAGAAACACAAGCGACTGAATCCAACTAGCGGCTCAAGCGTAAATCCAGTGGCACAGAAGCATCTTGAAAAGTTAGTAGTGTTGATCAATGACGCATACTCGTCCATGGCACAGGAGCCCGTAGATCTTGCTGCCGTTGAGGCCCATGTTGAAAAAGTGAGTCGTGTGCTCGGCTCGGACTTTTCCATGCAGATTTTAGCGTTGTTAGGTGGACGAAGTGAAGAGCCTGAGAGCTGTCGATTCCCAGTAGCGATTACTGCACGAGCTGCCGCTGGCGAAATGGCTTCTGCACTGTGTAGATACTCGGAAGCATTCACCGATATGTTTTTCCGCCGTGAAGCTGACAACAAGGTGGCTACGGCCGCGATGAATGAGTGGGCCTCTGAAAAGCGTACTCTGGAGAATGTGGGTCGTGAAGTTAGTGCACTCACTCGTAGTCAACATGTACTCGAGACAGCATTAGCTAAACTGGCTGCTGAGATGCAGAAGACAAGACATGTTGCTGCTGAGGTTGGTGAAGGTGGCAGTCTGAACTTGTGGACAACTTTGGGCGACGAGTTACAGCAGCTGAAGGGGAAAATCGATGCGATGAGTAAGCAGTTTATCACTGAGGCGGAGCTTGTGGAAATACTAAGAGACCTCAAGCGTGAGCAGCAGTGTGCCCCCTTAGGAGTGAGTGGGGTGGTAATCGGACAGCGCTATCAATCTGGTACTATGCCGTTGTCACTAGATTCGCCATCATCCGCATTGCTAAAGCGTCCGCCAAATGTGGAAAACGACTCATCTGCAACCAAAATGTTAGCAGCAATTACGCTTGAGCCACCTGAAGACCGACCAAGGTCTCAAACGAAGTTAGATCCCCTTCAAGGTGTAAAGATCAATGGTTCTTCACGACACCAAACAAGACCCAATTCAGGAGAGAATGGTGGAGCTGGTGCTGGAACTGCCACTAGTAGAATTCACGCACGAGCGCAGATGCTACGACCGAAGAGTAGGCACACTTAGATCATCTAGTAGGTACTATCAAACCTCTGTATCCTACAGCGTCATTGCGTTCTATTACAACTACACTGGGCGTGGGTCCAGCGATTCAATATTCAAAAAGCACAAGTTGTTTGTTCATCGAGTGATTCCGTTACGGGAGCGGCTCAGAAGCGTCACCCACACGCTTCAGATGCAGATACGCATCAGTGCCGTATCCTTCCATTGAGATCACTTGAAGATCTCCACCGAAGTAGCGTGCGAATAAACGACTGATCGGCAAGCCGTATCCCAGTCCGGCGAGCGGTGAGTCCCCGCCGAAATCATTGGGGGCCTCTAGCCTTTCGAACGCTTCTGAATCTGCCGTCGTGTAAAGATACGACCAAATGCGCGAGACGGACGAGCGCGGGATGCCTCCTCCTTCGTCCGAGATTTTAATCGACACATCTTCGTTGTCTTCTCCGTCTGCAATTACGATCTTTATAGGCGGCATGTCATTGTCAACTCCGTGGAATTCTACCACCGCACGCATAGAGTTCTTGATCACCTCGAAGAGCATGTGGTGCAAGTGACTTGGTACAAAAGGCATGGAGAAGTCAGTGTGGCCATGCAATTCAACCTCAGGGGCATCTCCATACTGCCTCAAACACATGTGCCGGGCAGTGTCAATAGCCGCAAGGGCAATCTCAGCGGGTGAAGTGCTCTCACAGATACAGCCAACCCATCCTTCCTCTTCCTCATGAAGAGCAATATGTTGGCTCATGAGCATTCGAATCCCGATTCTCGACATGTAAAATGCATCCAGAAAGGAGTGCAAATCTGACAAGTCTGCGAATTCTTGGGATCTCAAATATCTCTGCCCCAGTTCTTTCCTGGTGACTCCATGACCTTTTTCCGAAAAAGACTTGAATAGTTCCATCTTGAGTTCGTGGACGCCTTTGGCCATTGTATACAACGTGCCACTATGGCGGCCTTTAATGCTTTCGATTAAATCTCGAAAAGCCAATTCGTCTTGATATGTTTCCACTTTTGGGAAATTCAGCAGCTCCTGGGCCGAGTTGACGTACCATTCACGCACCTGCTTGACCGACGGCATGTCGCTTAGTCCATGCGGTAAATTCTCCAGATTCTTGATGCGGTGCGCGTATCGGACGGGCATTTCCCCGTGCAAGAAGCGCGCGGACTGGATGAGCTTCTGAGGGGAAATACCCGTTCCGAACTCCAGTAAATACTGGAGTGATACGCCCGTTTGTGGTAGCTGAGCCAACTCGTCGATCTTCGCCGTCATGTTGTCGTGGAATGCATTGCTGGCATTGAGACTTGAGGCCCCGCGGCGGATCGGAGCGCGGCCGGCGAGACGATGCATGGACTTCCGATGCGGTATAAGGATATGTTTCTGTGAGAATGGAGGCAAGTATCGAAGTGACGCATTCGACGTGAAGCGACTGGAGAGATCCGATTAAGTGCGAGGAAACGATGGCATACAAATATCAAGTCTAAAGAATTGATAATGCGGCACGCAGATGTTTGCGCGTTCTTGTGGCGAGGAGGAAACTTCAACTCTGAAGAGATCAGCTGTGGCCTCGGCTCAAGCACCCAATGGGCAATGTTGGACGCATTGGGTCCAATAGTCCTTTCAACTCGGTGTTCCAGTTACAGAGTGGAAGGCAATTCGTGCAGTTAGACGCTCATCATGGTTCGCTCCGTACGCGCGATGGTTGTTATTGGCAATAACTTATTGTTGTTAATTTGTCCCGGTGACGTTGATAGAATACTCCAATTCTAACCACCAACACTGGAAAGATGTTTGTTTGAATCTATGGCGTTCACGCTCATACATTGCTACTGTAGTTTCCAGTTTGGTATCGGCGCTTCAAATTGAGATGAACAGCGCCCGCCAACCTGAAAAGAAAGCAGCGTTGTTGTTTTTCCTCCGAGGCTCGTCGAATGGCAAAAACATTGTCAGCCTACAAACAAGCAGCGCTTCTGTAGCTCCTCAGAGGGTAAGGCCCAGATCACTCCAACAGTATTCCGTTCGAACGCAACCAAACACCGAGTTGAGTTGTGGTTGACTCAATGTGTCAACAGTGTTCACACATTGATGTAGACTAAGCACTGATCAGTCCGCGTCCTCGAAGGAAAGACCTCTTTCAAGAGCCAAAGTTGACGCGTTCCCTCTGTTGATACTGTATCCGCAGTTTTAATCAAATTCTAAACAGCATAATCATTTTTCAAACTTCATTTTAGATCTGTAGCAAGGTCAAAAAAAAAAAAAAATGGTGCGGTTCTGGGAGCTGACCCTGGTCGCGGCGGCGGTGCTGCTGTGTCAGGCCGGTGTGTTCTACTTCCAGGCGTGGCACTGCCAGCTACAATTACCTCAAATGTCTGATGACACTCTCACGGTCTTGGTTGTGACGGACGTGCATCTACTGGGCAAACGGCGACGCTCGTTCGTCGAGAGGCTGTGGGTGGATTGGCAAGTTCGCGCGGCTGCTAGAGCTGCGGTGGACGTGCACAGTCCCGAGGTAGCGCTCGTGCTGGGCGACCAGTTCGACGAGGGTAGTCGCTGGACTCCAGACGTGGACTGGGACGAATATGCCGGACGATTCTTCCGCGC
The DNA here is from genome assembly GCF_000247585.1 of Phytophthora nicotianae INRA-310. Lineage (NCBI taxonomy): Eukaryota > Oomycota > Peronosporomycetes > Peronosporales > Peronosporaceae > Phytophthora > Phytophthora nicotianae. The sequence goes on along the minus strand of NW_008649009.1, from coordinate 410,202 downwards.
CTTCGCGAGCTTCCTGCCTTTGAGAACGCTCTACCTGGTGGGCAACCACGACACGTCATTCGGTCGGGACATGCGGCTCCAGGACTTAAAGCGCTATGAGGTCACGTTCGGGGCAGCGAACCGCATCGATGAGATCCAGGGACACACGTTTGTGAGTCTCAACACGATGGCGCTGGACTCGGACGTGGCCAGTCGTGAGGTGAAGACGGAGGCCAGGAGCTTCCTGGAAAGCGTCAACTTTTACGACCTGCGGGCACGGACAACCGGCAGCGTCATTCTACTCACACACCTGCCGCTCTTTCGCGTGGACGACCTCCAGTGCGGGGAAGAGCGGCTTCGCGAGTCGGGCCACGTCACGTATGAGGCCCCCCGCTTCAAGTACGAGACGCACCACCACGTTCTCTCTCGTGAGCTGTCCGCGGAGTTGTTGGCTAAAGTGCAGCCTGATCTAGTGCTGTCAGGCCACACACACGCGTTGTGCGCGTACAAACACTCCAACGCTGTGGCTATGGAGTACACTGTACCTGCATTCTCGTGGGGTCAGCGTCCCGATCCGAGCTACGCGGTGCTGCGGCTGCCGCACGCTAATAAACCAGAAATCACGGCTTGTCACTTGCCTCAGGAGCCGTTCGTCTTCGCCACGTACGCTGTGATTGCTGCCGTCATCGTGTTAGCCCACATTGCCAGGCTGGTGTACAATCTGAGAGCACCTAAGGTGAAAAAGACTAAGGGCGCGTAAATATGAGAACTAGAAGTGAGCAGGCCGAAGCATAGACAAGATGCTGGACTCTGTCGGTGACACAAATCCAGACAAAGTTAAAGAATTTCTTCTTGCCAAGAAGTTACGAACTCAGAGAGTCCAGACTAGATCAAACATTTATTTAGGGTAGACTTCATTTACCCTTAGACGCAAAGTACACATACTGCACCTAAGACGGATTAATCCGTACGTGCATGGTGATATGACCCCCTTCCGATGATCGAGGAATCCACATCAACAACGAACCGCCACCCTTACCGGGCAAACCAAACAAACCAGGACGCCAGCGATCTAAGTACATCGTCTTGTCCTCCAGCTCCGGGAACGTAGCGTCCCATGTAGTGACATCACCTGCACCGACATCGACTTTTGCATATTGGTCACCACCTGAATGGACTACAACCGTCACATCCTTGGTATCGACGCTCTCGAAAATGAGGTGAACAACACCATCGCCTGCGTGGGTGTAGGACCCGTAGCTTCCAACAAACGCTTCGTCCATCGCTTTTAGACCCAACGCATCGTAAAGTGTTCCATCGTCGATTTCACCCACATACGCTGTGGGTCCACAAATGGGCTGCACGAACTGTGACGCCATGTACGCAATACCTGTCGGGTCGAGCGCTGAGAGCATAACTAGACCCATGTTAGATACTTCCAGCATGTAATCTTTCTTTGCAACGCCCTTGCCGCCGTCTGTCTTGCCAGTTTCGATGAGTTGATCAACGATAACCCCGAACGTTTTTCGCAGCAGGTCACGCGTCTCGTACGCTGCTGTGATAGTCTTGGAAGCCAATAGTTCCCCCATGCAGTTGTTCGTGACAACCGGGATATCGTTCAGCACAATCGCCGATTTGTACACCTTCACTCGAATGTCGTTAACCTCAGTACTCACACTGCGGTACTTGAGTACAGCGCGAGTGACACGATCTGTAAGACGCTTTAGTTGCCAGCCACAACTCGAGTTTTTAGCCACCAACTCGTCGAGTTCATCCACTGTTGTCTTTGAGTTGTTGAGGAGACCATTACCCGAGAGCAAACTCATGACATTGGCTCCCGTCGAAATGATCTCGTCACCATTGGTGATGGCTTGTTTTACGATACCTTCGACAATCTGAAGCACATAATCAGCGAACTTGGCGTCTTTGGGGACGGGGATGTTGAGGCACGTGCAAATAGCAACCGGGATATCGTATAATACGACGTCAGCTTGGTAAGCAATCGCAAGCATTTCTGCAGTATCACCGACGGGAGCTGACGTTTGACGGTAGCGGAGATAGTAGATCAGCCCTCTGATCGCTTCTACAGTATTCCGAACGCACTTAACAGCCCACTTGGCGATTTTGAAAGCAGCTCGAATCGAACCGAATACATTAGCAGTAGCAACATTGAGTGCCACCTGGGCGACTGCACCGATTTTGGAGAGAACGGCGAGAACACAATCGTCATTTTGAGGAATGCATTCCAAGCCACACGGAATCGGGTATGACAATGGACACCGCGCGGCGCAGTCGTCACCATCCTTGCTGTAGCCCAATGGACAAATATTGTTGCTATCAAAGTCCATCGATTTTCGATAGCAAGCAGTATCCTTGGATTTACCAATTGTGGGGCCCACCCAGTTGCGGATCGTAGTGCCGTACGTGTTGTTACCCACACCTGATGGATCATTAAGCGCAATATCTTTTGCTGTCTTTCTCGTCCAGATCGCACCAATTTGGTCCACTTCATCATCAGCACGACCGTAAAACCCACCCAATACAAAACCTTCAGGAGCTGTCGCTGTACCGGAGTTGCCGGTCTTAGTTCCACCCTCGATAGTTTGACCAGTGGTGGTAGTGAAGCTAATGTAGAAGACTCGTGTGTGTTTGTCCTTTTTGTCCCAATGAGCCTCCATAGAAGTGATGTGCTCATCAGCAGCAAGCGTAATCGTCTTCTCGGTGCCCCCATTGCCCCCATGATTCATAATTTGCTCGGCTGGTGAAGTTATTTGCAACGTCACAGCATCTACACGTTTGTTTCACCGGATCGTGATAGCGCTAATAGTTTGTCCGAACTTGATATTGTTGATATCCGAGAACGCGTTACCATGTGGACCGCCAAAGAGCTCACCAAGTGCAATGTCCTCGTCAGCCGATACCTTAGCGGTACTGGTTGTTTCGTTAACCGCTGCAATACTCGACCACACTGCGCCAATAAGATCAACTTCATCACCATACCGACCAAAGAATCCGGCTAATTGGTAACCTTTTGGTGCAGTTAGTGATCCCTTCTCCTTGGTTTGTGATCCGCCAGATACCTTGTTGCCTTTGCTGGTGCCCAGACTGAGGTAGAATATGCGCGTGTGGCCGCTCTTTTGACTCCAGTGAACTTCCATCGCGGTAATGTACTCTCCAGGCTCCAGAGCAAGCGTATTTTCCTTACCACCAGTACCACCATGGGTGAACGTCATCTCCTTAGGTGCTGCGACTTGTACCGTAAGGCCGTCAAGACGCTCACCTGCTCGAATAGTGACAGAGCTGATGGTCATTCCAGACGTGCAAGCCAGTTGATCGGAGAACTGCTTTCCATGGGGTCCACCAAAAGAATCACTCAGCTGAACAGGCCGCTTATTCGCCTTCGTCTTTATCTCCGACAAACTGCCAGCAATGTCCTCTGGAGCGACAGTGCCTGGCGAGTCCTCATCCTTAACAGGAGCTGGTGCAGGTGTCGGAGCTGGCGTAACGAGATCGATATATGCCCAAACAGCACCCAGAGTATCGATCTCCTTGCCAGATTTACCGAAGAAACCCGCTAACTGGAAACCTTCAGGTGCAGTCACTGTGCTCTTGTCGTCTGTCATTGATCCTCCAGACAGCGAGTTACCCGCACTCGTCAGGAAATTCACGTAAAAAATACGAGTGTGGTCGTCCTTCTTACCCCAATGAACCTCCATCGAGTTGATGTACTCTCCTGGACCAAGCTTCAGCACCTTACGGTCACCACCGGTTCCTCCGTGAGTGAACGTGAGCGTCTTGGGAGCTGAGATTTCCAAACTGATACCATCTAGGCGTTCACCAGCGTAGATGGAGATTTGACTAACAGTCTGTCCAGAGTTAACAAAGTTCTTGTCCGAGAAGTCTGTACCGTGAGGTCCACCAAAGCTTTTGCTCAACACAACAGAGTCCTTGACACTCATTGTTGGAGCAGGAGGCGTCTCCTGTTTTGCTGGCGAGGCTGCCGATCCTGCCGCAGACGCGACGTCTCCCGAGCCAGCTTTAGGCGCAGCGGCCGAGCCTTCTGTTGACGCTGCAGTTGAGGACTCTACTTTCTTCTGAATTGGGGTGTCGACAGCACCTGAAGAATCGGCTGAAGCGAGAGCAGAGTCTTTTGTCGAGCCGACTTCCGAGCTATCGGTGGATGTTGCTCCTGAGGCTTCTGGTATCTTTTGAGTAGGGGTGCCAGCAGAACCAGAAGCATCAGCTGAAGCTATTGCGGAGTCTTCGGTTGACTCGACTGCAGAGCCTTCACTTGATGCTATCGCTGCCTTCTTCTTAATGGGGGCTTCAGCAGAGCCAGAGGCGTCACCAGAAGCTAGTGCGGAGCTTTCCGTGGACTCGACTGTAGAGCCTTCATTCGATGCCGTTGCAGCTGTCTTCTTCGCTTTCTTCTTAATCGGGGTGTCAGTAGAGCCTGAAGCATTGGCTGAGGCTAACGCAGCGTCTTCTGTCGACCCTGCCGATGCTTCGCTGGACGCTACTGCTGCCTTCTTCGTTTTCTTTTTCTTAATGGAGACTTCAGCAGAACCAGAACCAGAAGCAGCAGCAGAAGCTACTGCCGAGTCTCCGCTGGACTCAGCTGCAGAGCCTTCGCTCGACTTTACTGTCGCCTTTTTCTTTTTCTTAACCGGAGTTTCCGTAGAGCCTGAAGCACCGTCCGACGCAAGTGCAGAATCTTCAGTAGATACAGCGTTCTGCTTCGTGGGGGCTTCAGCGGGGCCTGACGATTCGGTTGAAGCTAGT
>NW_008649009.1:403106-404568 GCF_000247585.1 Phytophthora nicotianae INRA-310 | reverse complement strand
CACTAAGCGCTCTAAAATGTTATATCTGTACGGTTATGGCAGTAAAATTACCTACAGAAGGTTCAAACGGTAATGCTTTCGCAGAGATATTATCGCTTTTAAAGTGAGTTGTGTACTGCAAGAACGCGATAATCGCGACCTGAGCGTTTTTGTTTTGTATGCATGTCCCACAGGACAAATTGTCCTGCAAAATTGGTGGAGATTGCTGACTGTCTCCTCTGTATAATGATTCACTATAAGTGAATCCCTACATTGTATTACCGTATTTGAGATCTCACACTACAGAATAATCTCTTTTAACATACCGTAGAAATAGTTCTAAAATGATTTAGACAAAAAATTCCATACTTTGTTGAGCAAAAATTGCATGAAAAGGTCATACAACACCACAACTTCAAGAATATGGTGTATGAAGTACAGTAATGTGCCCCGTTTTCGCAGGGGTACTCCATATATGATTTGCCATCACATTAGGTTTCAGCATAGAAACCTCAGTTTATTTGGCAAGAGAAGCATGATATCCAGAAGTTTATCAAAGGTCTGAGGGCGGTGCAGTACTCTATGAGATTTCAAAGACAGTACTTGAATGATTGCGTCTCTATCCATAAACACTGTATTACATGCGCTCGACTGTTTACGCCTCTTTTTATTTGGAGAATTCATGATTCATGATTCTGTACCCTCTACTACACTTCGCGACAAATAGTTTGGGACACTCACATTCTAGGTCATAACTCGGTTTCTAGGTCGAACTAGAGGCCGCTGTTTAGATATGTATCTCCAATCATAAAGGAGAGTGGAGGGATTGTGCTAACAATCTAGATTTCGAAGTGTGTGCGGGGGTTGGCATACAACTACATCGATTTGGCAGCAGGACAAAACTTAGGGACACAAATTGGCTTGATTTTAGAAAAAGGAAATGTAGCCAAGTTCCTAATAGTCATTTTGTCTCCCTTTTCGCAGGCGACCTTAAAACAGCGAGATGGCATAGAGTCCAGCAGGTCGTGTAATTCTCTCGTTGTCACTGATTCCCAAGCTTGCATGACGGCAACAGTAAGCTCTGCGACTGAATTGTACTGCTTCTCGTGATTTTAGATTTTTCTGGCCAAAGTTGCCCATACATTCTCAATCGGATTAAGATGGGGGGAGTGAGCAGGCCAGAAAAGGAGCTGCACCCCAATCTCTTCGAAAAACGATGTGGTCTCGTGAGATGCATGGATTGAAGCATTATCCTGCATAAAGACAAAGTCTGTACCGTAGTTCTTGTGGGCGAAAGGTAGCAGGTGCTCCGAAACCGTGTAGATGTAGTGGCCAGAGTTCTGGTGCCCCTCCACCAAATCTGACTTTCCCTTGTATCCAAATGCCCCCTTGTCTTGTTGTAACGGGGTACAATACCCCAAGTGTACCCAAGTTACATGAAGAGTGCCCAGTCACTCTTGAGATACATGGTACATGGTACCAG
>NW_008649009.1:377484-379393 GCF_000247585.1 Phytophthora nicotianae INRA-310 | reverse complement strand
GGAGCGTGCTCGTTTGTGGCTCAGCGCAGAAGGGAGAAGGGACGCGATGCTGGAAAATCTCTCTTGCGCCTGGTCCCGCTCGGCTCGTAGAGCGGTGACCTCCATGAAACGCTCGCCAAGCTGGCCGAGCAATTCATCTCTTTGGACTGCCAGACCGTTTCTCTCCTTCTGAAGCGCTGCGTGCGCGAGCTCGAGATCCTGACGCGACTTCTGAGACTTCTCGACTTGGTTAATCCGCTTTTCCAGCCGGGCGATAGTATCTCGAGCCGTTGAGACACGATCCTCTGTGACACAAGACACGAATCAGTACGACGCCGACAAAGGTATGTGGATGGCACTCACGGGTGGCAAGACGCTCTGCCCTGGCTTGATCACACTGAGAGATCTCCGCGCGGACGCGTTGGGAAGCCTGCTGGAGATCCTGGTCCAGTGTTGATACCCGGTCCTGCAAACGACCGAGCTCGGCGGTATGTGTGGCGATCGTGTTGTCGGCAACCTTCAAGCGACGCTCATAGTTGTCACGCAAGGTGCGGAAGCGACGCGTCTTACGCTCGATCGCGGCCTCGAGGCCATCTACTTCCGCTTGAGCAGCCTTGTGGGACGTAGCTGACTCACGAAGCTCCGAAGCGAGGGAAGACTGGCGATCACGCGCGACTTGTAAGTCAGATTGGGACCGCGCGAGCTGGGACTTTAGATCCGCGATGCGACGAGCTGTATCGGGCGGGACAATCACGCCAAAGGAAGAGGCGGCAGCCAGCTGCGGCTCCAAGGTGGAGATCCGATCTTGGAACTCCGATACTGCTTCGTTGTAGCCGAGCTGCAAATCATGAAACTCAAGACGGCAAGCTTCGAGCTCGCGGGAGTTGTCGAGACGCTCCTGCAGTGCATTCAGGCACTCGGCGAGCTCCGTCCGAGTAGATTCCAGCTGGTGATGGACCACTTCGTACTTGCGCTGGCAAAAGATCACGTATGGCGACGCGGCATTGGCCGCGTCAGCGAGCTGACGATTCAGGGCCTCTGCGCGACATCGTGTAGCCAAAACCTCGCGGCGCAGAACCTCATGATCCGAACAGAGCTGGCACAGTGCTTTGGTCTGATCGATGGCCTGCTGCAGCGCACTCAACGAAGCCCGCACACCGGTAATATCTAGCGAAGAATCAGCCAGCTCGACGGTCGACACTGTGGCAGGGCTGCCACGCGCGGCAGAGCGTGCAAAAGAGCGTGGCGAAGACGTGAGGTCAACGAAAGCGCTGCCATCTGCAGTGGACGTGAGTTAGCAACGAAGAAGAGGCCAACAACGCATAAGTAGGGATACACTGGAAGACATGGCGACGTGGCTCCGGTGACACCGAAGGCGAGCGACGACGCAAGCGAGAGGCTGCGGTGAGAGGCGAAGATCAGTGAGTGAAGCCCGACAGTTGGCGCTGTGAACTCTCACTCAGGGGACGATTGTGGTGAAGTGACAGTTGGCTTCTGGGAACTAGGGGCTGATTGATCGGAAGTGACCCGATCCAATTCTGAGACTCGTGGTCGACGACAGCGCGTCAGTGATTACGTCTTCAGCTGTGAAGATTACGTAGTCATCGGAGATGATCAACATGGTGCAATCATTGGGACACGCGATCTACCTCTAAGGATCCGATCTACTGTCGACACATCAACTGATTTGTACCCACGGTAAGTACCACGCGACCAGGCTACAGAGGAAATAGAAAGGGCATCTTTAGGATGGGCAGAAGGTATTGGACCGCTAGGACTTAAAGGAATAACAGAGTGGAATTTGCCATATCAAGAACAAGTGTCTTCGGTTCAAGATTGGAACGCTGTAGCGGGAAGTATATTGGCCCATACAGTAATCAAGTAATTCTATCAAGGACACGTGTCAGTCGCCGGAGTTTGCAGCTTGACC
>NW_008649009.1:372050-373749 GCF_000247585.1 Phytophthora nicotianae INRA-310 | reverse complement strand
AAAGGAGCAAACACACCCCAAGTCGATTAAGATCGACAACCTACCTGGCGCGTAGCCTGAAGAGTATCCACGCTACGCAACCCCACCATCCTGCGTCCCGCCAAGACAAAACCAGCCCAGGCCAAGCTTCCCATCAGGTCCACCAGAGGAGTGTAACCAGCCACGCCGACGGGTACACAAGGTGATCCCTCAGCAACCCCACGGTTATCGAAGTACCCCCTCCGTTAGTCGGCAGTCCAAAGGGCACTGTGTGTCAGAGTGGATCGCAACGTGATTTTGCGACCCCACTCCACCAGAGCATCTTGGCTGCGCGAATTGACGAGTCTTACGCAGCGATTAAAACTAGATGTGCGCCTATGGATGGCATTTTCGGTTTTTCTGACGGCACCATAATCGGCTTTTGTCGCCCTTCACCTAGTACAGACGGTGTTCTTGGCGAGAATCTACAGTGACACTGTTATAGCGGTAACTACCGCGGTCGCCGTTTTAACCATCACACCGCCCCAGCTCCTGATAGCTTTTGCATTCGCGTCTGTAAGGCAATGGATGGAAGACGACATGACCCCACGATGACGCGGGAGAGTAAGCTGTTAGATCACTTACGAAACTACCAGGAAGTATTTGAAGCTCGGTTTTTATATAGAGCTGCAAACTATGTGCAAGACTTCATTTTAAGTTGCTACAAGGGAAATGCCGTGAGCTTCGCCGAGCGTGCGTTTAACAGAGGTGAACACCGTACGTGAGTCCGTGGAGTGAAGATCTAAGTACTTGAAGACACTGTGGCTCTGTATCGACTACCAGAGAACACAAAAGACTCGCTGTCGTCTGTTGGAAAAGTTGCTAAGGTAGCAGTGCTATTGTAGTGAAGTGCTTTTCAAGAAAGGAGACGATGGAACCTGATAACTGGACACTATTCCGGATTAGTGACAGTGTTGACCCGGACGTGAGAATATTGCAGCAGACTGAACCAGAGAGTGATAGATCTGGACGAAGGGGGCGGCGATAAGACTCGGTGTGACGGCATCAACTTAAATCGGTCCGTGGATAACGCGAATCAAGACATGACACAGGTAGATCCGGAGGACACAAACCTTGCATTATCAGTTCAAGATCTATGATGTTAGAGGATAAACCACGACAATCCAGGGGTGGGGCGTCTAGATCGGAGTAATTTGGCCAAAGACCACTGGAAAAAAGGTTACGAGGACATGGTGGACCCAGGACAAAGCTAAGTGTCGCGGATCTGGATACGACGGAGTGGGATGCTATTAATCCTATATGTGCCAGGCAAGATCACGCGGATCTCGGGCTGTGAACGCAGTTTTGGATGGTCCAAGTGAGGAAGATCGCTATGGGTGTTTATAGAAACTGGATCAAGGCGAATCCTGTCACAATATGCATTTTCGGCAGTGACAACCGAGGTGACCAAGATCTGAATATGTGTGGCCCGCTTTGGAGAGTATCCACTGCGATCCGGCCATGAGGCTAGAACTACGCTGTAAATCGATCAAGATCCGGTGCGAAGGACAGCTGGACGACGAAGATCAACAAGGAAGAGCAGATACATAGCTGAAGATGAGAGATCTAGTGGTTGTGAAGGTAGAGACAGTTGGTATATAGCATCTAACTATCAATCAAACTCGAATTTGCATTGCGTTGTACAAGTGTCTTCAAGATCCGGAGCGGTATTGGCCGCATC
>NW_008649009.1:362125-371525 GCF_000247585.1 Phytophthora nicotianae INRA-310 | reverse complement strand
GGGGCTCCGTTAATCGGTGTATGGATACTGGTTGGATATCGGATCCAGGAACCTCGCAGATTTTGCTGACCAAGCTACACCACAACTGCAACTTCGACCTTTTAGGTAAGCCATTTGGATCTGTGCATCGTAACTAACGACATTGTCAGAAAGTGACGTGAAGGTCTATTGTAACACTACTAAGTTTTGTCGTGCAAATTATCATGGATCAATTGTTTCCAAAGTACGGGGGAACAAACACGCATTCATATATCAGCGATAAGAAGCTCGTTCGATTTTGATTCACTTTGTTTGTGCTGGACTTGCTTAAAAGGTTCTGAGTACGTTCATTTCACTTTCAAGGTGCTTTACATTAGTTACATCACATGAATATTATAAATATGTATAAACTTGAATTACATCGCCAAAAGAGGGCTGGAACGAAAATGGTACCCCCGCTCGGATACAAATAAAATAAAAGAAGAAAAATCTGCTGGGAGGGCGATACTTGTACAGGGATTGTGAAACAAATTGTTAGTACCTCGACAGAAGAGCTCAGTAAACCATGATAAAGAGTAAGCATGGTATTATTTCGAGTAGGCCGCTCAATAACTGACAGTACTAGGTCATATATTTTTCAAACGCAATGCACACATATTGCATCTAGGACGGGTTGATTCGTACGTGCAAGGTGATATGACCCCCTTCCGATGATCGAGGAATCCACATCAATAACGAACCACCACCCTTACCAGGTAAACCAAAGAGACCGGGGCGCCAGCGATCTAAGTAGAGTGTCTTGTCCTCCAGCTCCGGGAACGTAGCGTCCCATGTAGTGACATCTCCAGCGCCAACATCGACCTTCGTATATCCGTCACCACCCGAATGGACTACAACCGTCACATCCTTAGTGTCCACACTCTCAAAAATGAGGTGAACAACACCATCGCCTGCGTGGGTGTAGGATCCGTAGCTGCCCTCAAACGCTTCATCCACCGTCTTAAGTCCCAAAGCATCGTGTAATGTTCCGTCGTCAATTTCACCCACATACGCTGTGGGTCCACAAATGGGCTGCACGAACTGTGACGCCATGTACGCGATACCTGTCGGGTCGATCGTCGAGAGCACAACTAGACCCATATTTGCTACTTCCAGCATATAATCGTCTTCTGCAACGTCCTTGCCACCATCTGTCTTGCCAGTTTCGATGAGTTGATCAACGATAACCCCGAACGTCTTTCGCAAGAGGTCACGCGTTTCGTACGCTGCTGTCCTAGTCTTTGTAGCCAATAGTTCCCCCATGCAGTTGTTCGTGACAATGGGGATATCGTTCAGCACAATCGACGATTTGTACACCTTCACTCGAATGTCGTCGACCTCAGTACTCGCATTGCGATACTTGAGTACAGCGCGTGTGACGCGGTCGGTAAGGCGTTTGAGCTGCCAACCACAACTCGAGTTCTTGGCGACTAGATCTTCGAGTTCATCCACTGTGGTCGTTGACTTGTTGGCCATGCCATTGCCAGTGAGTAAATTCATGACGTTGGCTCCAGTCGAAATGATCTCGTCACCATTGGTGATCGCTTGCTTCACGATACCTTCCACGATGACAAGAACGTAATCGGCGAACTGGGCATTTTTGGGGACTGGTATATTGAGGCACGTGCAAATAGCAATGGGGAGATCGTATAAGACGACGTCAGCCTGGTAAGCAATCGTAAGCATTTCTGCAGTCTCACCGACGGGGGCTGACGTTTGTCGGTATCGGAGATAGTACACGAGGCCCCTGATGACTTCCACAAGGTTCCGCACGCATAATACAGCCCATTTGGCGATCTTGTAGGCAGCCAAGATCTCACCAAACACACCACCAGTCGCAGCATTGAGTGCCACAGCGACAACGGAACCGATTTTGGCGAGCACAGCGAGAACGCAGTCGTCATTTTGAGGAATACATTCCAAGCCACACGAAATCGGGTATGACAATGGACAACGAGCTGCACAGTCGTCACCATCTTTGCTGTATCCCAAGGGACAAATGTTGTTGCTATCGAAGGGCATGGACTTCCGGTAGCAGGCTGTATCACTGTTTTTACCAATGGTGGGGCCCACCCAATTGCGAATGGTTGTGCCATACGTACCATTGCCCACACCCGATGGATCGGTAAGCAATACGTTCTTCGCCGTCTTTCTCGTCCATATCGCACCAATTTGATCCACTTCATCAGCAGCGCGACCGTAAAATCCACTCAGCACGAAGCCTTCAGGAGCGGTCGCTGTACCGGAATTCTCGGTCTTGGTTCCACCTTCGATAGTCTGACCAGCGGTGGTAGTGAAGCTGATGTAGAAGACTCGTGTATGCTTGTCCTTCTTGTCCCAATGAGCCTCCATAGAAGTGATGTACTCATCAGCAGCAAGAGTGATCGTCTTCTCCGTTCCTCCACGTCCTCCATGATTCAGTGTTAGCTTCATGGGTGCAGCAACCTGCAACGTCACAGAATCCACTCGCTTATCCGACCTGATCGTGATAGAGCTGATCGTTTGTCCAAACTTGATTTCATTGATATCCGAGAACGCGTTGCCGTGTGGACCGCCAAAGAGCTCACCTAGGGCGATGTCCTCCTCCGAAGACACCTTAACAGTGCTGCTGGTTTCATTAACCGCTGCAATACTCGACCACACTGCGCCAATAAGATCCATTTCGTCACCATATCGACCAAAGAACCCGACAAGCTGGAAGCCTTTCGGTGCAGTAACTGTACCCTTCTCCTTGGTTTGTGATCCGCCAGACACAGTGTTGCCTTTGTTAGTGCCCAGACTGAGGTAGAAAATACGCGTGTGACCACTCTTTTGGCCCCAATGCGCCTCCATCGTCGTAATGTACTCTCCAGGTTCAAGAGCAAGCGTGTTATCGGTACCTCCGGTTCCACCATGTGTAAATGTCATCTCTTTAGGTGCTGCGACTTGTACCGTAAGGCCGTCAAGACGCTCACCTGCTCGAATAGTGACAGAGCTGATGGTCATTCCAGACGTGCAAGCCAGTTGATCGGAGAACTGTTCTCCATGGGGTCCGCCGAAAGAATCACTCAGCTGAACAGGCCGCTTATTCGCCTTCGTCTTCACCTCCGACAAACTGCCAGCAATGTCCTCTGGAGCGACAGTGCCTGGCGAGTCCTCATCCTTAACAGGAGCTGGTGCAGGTGTCGGAGCTGGCGTAACGAGATCGATATATGCCCAAACAGCACCCAGAGTATCGATCTCCTTGCCAGATTTACCGAAGAAACCCGCTAACTGGAAACCTTCAGGTGCAGTCACTGTGCTCTTGTCGTCTGTCATTGATCCTCCAGACAGCGAGTTACCCGCACTCGTCAGGAAATTCACGTAAAAAATACGAGTGTGGTCGTCCTTCTTACCCCAATGAACCTCCATCGAGTTGATGTACTCTCCTGGACCAAGCTTCAGCACCTTACGGTCACCACCGGTTCCTCCGTGAGTGAACGTGAGCGTCTTGGGAGCTGAGATCTCTAGACTCACACCGTCTAGGCGTTCACCAGCGTAGATGGAGATTTGACTAACAGTCTGTCCAGAGTTAACAAAGTTCTTGTCCGAGAAATCCATGCCATGAGGTCCACCAAAACTTTCACTTAACACGATAGAGTCTTTGACACTCATTGTTGGAGCAGCGGGGGCTTCCGTTCCTGGTGGCGGCCCAGAACCTGCTGGAGCCGCAGCAGCCGAGCCTTGTGTCTGCTCTGCTGATCCCATGGTAGAAGCTGTTGCTGACGATTCAGCTGACGTTGCTGCCGAACCCGCTGCTGCCGAATCTGCTGTGGTCCCGGCAGCTGAGCCTTCAGTAGCGGCGGCCGATCCAGCAGGTGGCGCAGCAGCAGAGCCTTCTGTCGACTCTACTGCTGATCCCGCGGTGGATGTCGCTGCGGAGGATTTGGCTGACGTTGTAGACGATCCCGCTCCTGAGGCCACTGCCGAGTCTTCTGTGGATCCGACTGCAGAGCCTTCACTTGATGCTACTGCTGCCTTCTTCTTCTTAATGGGGGCTTCAGCAGAGCCAGAGACGTCACCAGAAGCTAGTGCGGAGTCTTCGGTTGAGCCTTCACTCGATGTTGCTGCTGTCTTTGTTTTCTTCTTCTTCTTAATCGGGGTATCAGTTGATCCTGAAGCATCGGCTGAAGCTAATGCAGCGTCCTCTGTCGACCCTGCAGATCCTTCACTCGATGCTATTGCCGCCTTCTTCTTCTTCGACTTAATGGGGGCTTCAGCAGAGCCAGAGGCGTCACCAGAAGCTAGTGCGGAGCTTTCCGTGGACTCGACTGTAGAGCCTCCATTCGATGCCGTTGCAGCTGTCTTCTTCGCTTTCTTCTTAATCGGGGTGTCAGTAGAGCCTGAAGCATCGGCTGAGGCTAACGCAGCGTCTTCTGTCGACCCTGCCGATGCTTCGCTGGACGCTACTGCTGCCTTCTTCGTTTTCTTTTTCTTAATGGAGACTTCAGCAGAACCAGAACCAGAACCAGAAGCAGCAGCAGAAGCTACTGCCGAGTCTCCGCTGGACTCAGCTGCAGAGCCTTCGCTCGACTTTACTGTCGCCTTTTTCTTTTTCTTAACCGGAGTTTCCGTAGAGCCTGAAGCACCGTCCGACGCAAGTGCAGAATCTTCAGTAGATACAGCGTTCTGCTTCGTGGGGGCTTCAGCGGGGCCTGACGATTCGGTTGAAGCTAGTGCAGAGTCGGCTCCAGAACCTGCCGTTGACTCGGCAGCAGGGACTCCACTACCCGATGCGGCTGCAGATGCAGGAGCAGGAGCTGGAGCAGGAGCAGGAGCAGGGGCTTCCGTCGCCGGAGCTTCGGCCGATATACGCGTCCAAATCGCACCCAACTTGTCAATTTCATCGCCGTCCTGGCCGAAAAAGCCTCCGAGTTGGAAACCTTTCGGCGCCGTCACCGTGTTCTTGCTCTCCGTCTGAGAACCACCTGACACCGTGTTACCCGCGCTAGTACCAAAACTCAAGTAGAAGATTCGCGTTCGACCTTTCTTCTCGCCCCAATGCGCCTCCATCGACGTGATGTATTCTTCCTTGGCGAGCGTCAGAGTGTTTGCCTTTCCACCTGACCCACCATGACTGAATGTAGCTGCTTTTGGCCCTGTCACCTCCAACGAAATACCATCCACGCGTTCACCGGCACGAATAGTAATCGACCCGATCGTTTGTCCTGCCGCGACCGAAGCTTGATCAGAGAATTCCGTTCCGTGGGGACCACCAAAACTCTCGCTCAACTGGACCGGCTCATCAGCTGAGAATGCCCCGGGTAAGACCACGAGGAGAAGGCACACTAATGCCCGAAATAAAGTCACCACCAACGCACGTGGTATCATGCTAGCGGTGGTGATTTTGCTGAAATGGCACGAAGTCGCGTTGCTTGAGTGAGCCTATCGGCCCATCGAGACGATTGTTTACGGCGCCGACAAGCGGAATTGAGCGGTCCTTCCTCTTCTCATGTATTTGCAAAACGCGGATAATGTTTCTCTTTATTAGCTGAACATTTTATTTTAATCAGATTTACATATCTGCAAAACAGGGTACTTAATCGGTGGAACTTCTGGTAATTGATTGGAGTGGCGAGTCCAGTTAAAATCCAGTTAAAATAACCTAAATTAGATTAGCCTCCCGGACATTATTTGTAGACTTGTACCCCAGCTAAACCTGCGGGTGTTGACCAAAATAACTTTAAACAGTATTTATTTAATGAATAATGCAAACTAACATGTAAAACCTGGCTAAAAAGAAGCTTGGGTTAATATAAAACGTTACTGCGGTGCAAGGGTTAAGGCCGCCATGATTGCGTGGATTTTTTTTTACAATCGATCGACAGCAGGATTGGTCTTGGGATTGGGTGTGGTTGCTCCAATCGCTCTTTCAAGGTGTTCTGACGAAGTGAATGCATCTGTACTTGCAGCTGGTGTTGTAGAACTCGTCCTGTGCAGTTCAGTATTATACATGTACCAGGATAGGCAATCCCGGAACGTCGTGTTATTTTGGTGTGCGTGAACAAGGCGACGCAAGACCGTAAGCTATTGTATTCGAGTGCGTGACGGGCGCTTCGAATAGCGGACAGCTCATATAGTTTCGGGTGTGTTGTCCCTTCGGTGTTGTCGAAACTCCTGCAGAGCGCAGTTTCCAAATAAAGTTTCCTAATGCGTTGATCTTCTTGCTTTGCAGCATGTAGGGTGATCATCTGGCTTTGCAAATTTACAGGGCCCACGTAGTATTGCTTCGTGGTTCGCTCTGATTGCGGGACGCAAGAATTCGGCGGCAAATGTTTGCCGTGAATATGAAATGGTGTTTTCCTCATGCAAATCCCTTTGTGACGTTTAGCTCGCTGCACTAAAGAACCGAGTTGATACTCAGCATATATCTTTTGTTTTTCATAATATCAGGGAGACTTCCCGTCGTATAATCCCTGCTTTTATTGAAATATCTTCAAGAAAAAGAAACAACCTTTTGCATGCTTATTACTGCTGTATTTACTATTATTAATAAGTTACATAATGTACCGTCAAGGTAGCAAAACTGTCTACTGCTATAACTGAAACCGTTGACTCTTGATAACTGCTCTCAGGTTTCTTTGAATAGTGTACGGATTCTTCGCAGTGAACAACACTCGCACACATAATATTCACTCTTGGTCCGTCAGCAACGGAAGGCTAAGGTCAGTAATGCATGCTATCCCAGTTGGAATGGAAATAGGAAACGGTGCTGCCATTCCTCACAACTGCATTGATATGCAGTATTTCGTTAATTGCTGATTTACCCTGTTACGGACAATATGCACATATATGTCAAACTCATTTAATTTATTAGAGAGCTTTTGTTCGTGGAATAGCTCAGGGTCTGGAACTTATTCCAGTGAAGACCCAGGCTATTATTCGCTGAATTCCAGTGGTTTAAAAATTGATTAGTGACTGATATTCCCATACTGTATTCAATACTATACAATAATGCATTTTCAAGCCGTATTCAATTCGCCATCTCTTCAATTTTACCCAGATTCTCGTTGGTTCCGTGTGTGCGTGTTAAGTTAAATTAACTCTACATGCCTACGCTGTCAAATTGAAAGAAAGTAAAAACATGACGTGCGATCCGTTTTAAAGATAATACATGCTTCTGTACCTCGTCGTGTGTACTATATACCGTAACAGGTACAGCTCGGAAAGTGATTCCTCTACATAATGATAAAAAGTGGATTCCCGACGCTATCAATAAAGAGAGGATTACGACACGACACCGATTTGGCGAGAGGTAGCATTCAGACGAAAAAAAACCCAAAAAATTGATGGGTTTTTTCTTCTGAATGTCATCCCAGCCAATCAGATCGTTTAGCCTGATGATTTTGAGGTCATATTTGTTTGTATTAAAGTAGTTAAACAGTAGTACTATTAAGAAAACTGCGCAGATACAAATATTAGTGCTTTGAGTAGCATTGCTGTGAGTAGCATAGCTGGATAGTATGTTGCTTGATAATACTTGAAAGTGTTCAGAAGCCAAATTACTACGATTAAGTACTACTGTTCTCAATGCAATCACAAACATTTTCCAAGCAGCACTCCACGATGCTGGAGACTCGCCGCAAGCTCCTCAATGCAGCGCTGTCTGGCAATATGGTGCGTTTCTCTCATCCTCATTCACAACTGCATACGTTTGGCTTCCTAATGCACGAGGTTGCATCTCTATCCACGTTCTGACTCACTCGCAATATCCATGATATCACTTAGCGGGAGAGGCTCCACTAACACTTCCATGCCCCCTGCCTTCACTACTGTAGGTCTTGTCCTGCGCATTGTTGCTGACTACCATGTTTCTCCTGGAGACTCCGTACGTGGGTTTCGACGCTACAATCACCGCCGGTGTCTACGTGGTTTTCACATTCGTGGCCATCGTCATCCTGAACAAGTCGCCGTCAGCATTTTCCGTAAGCTTTTGTGGAGCTCGAAGCGGCATTAGTAGTAGGAGAAAGCGCTGACTTATGCTTCCAAATTGTTGCTGCTGTGTAGATTGGATTTCTGGTCGGAGCGTCATTGCTTGTGCTGGTGCTGGCGTTCCAGGGTGCTTTCTATTGGGTAGCACAAACGCTGTTGTGGGTGTTTGAAGTGGTGTGGATCTCTGATTTAGTGTTGATGTTGGTAGGGGTTGGAGGCGCACAACAATCCACGACGGAAGACTGCAGCATATTTAGCGTCTGGATTTCACGCTGTAATATTCACGGTGCAGTGTGTGGTGACAACCGTTGTGGTCAAGTCCAAGGAAGACGTTATCGACACTTACGCAGGTACTTCGAAGTACTTGTCAACGACTGGTTTTCATATTTTTGTGCTAATGATCTTCTTGTTTGTAAATAGCGTACGAGTACATTCCTGACACAAGTTACCCCGACAACGCCATCTTGGCTAATATGGCATCGCCTATCAATTATCAGGCGACTATCCCCACTGCCGACATTTGACTATAATTGTTTTTGAGGAAGGCGTGTGACGATCTGTCTGCGTGTGTAGCACAACAATGAGGTTTTGTCTAGTACGCTTCGCCTCAGCTTTGCGGCTTGATTCCGCCATCAAGAGTTTAGCGTTCAGTTAAAAGTCTCCAGCTCTTCAGAAACGCCAGCACGTCGCGCTCTTCATCTTCGAGCGAGTGATGACTGTCTACACGTTGTCTTTATTTCGCTGAAATCACATCAAGGTTACCAGCCACGACATTAGCGACAAAATCACGCTGACACTTGTCTTCGTTCTCGATTTTGTGCGCATAACATGATACTCTAGAGCTCTTTCATTGGAAGCCGAGTGTGCCTACCACAATCCTTATCCTCAAGCATCGACGGGGTGCCCCGGTTCTCAAGGTCAAACAGATTATCATAGTTGACCGGTTCTTTTTTTTCTCCTCGTTGATCCTTACACCTTCGTATCACATCTGCTATCCGCCCTCACATCCTGTGTCACTGAACGGTGCACTTTCGTCGAATACTTCGACTGTAACGTCTTATTCTTTGCGTTACGTCCGATCTTCAATGCTCGTCGCTCTCGCTCTACCTTCTTCTCATTGTCATCAATCCGATGTTTCTTGTGCTGTAGACGGGCATCCTTGCTGGCCGAACGTCTCACATTGCCTATGAGAGCAGTGATTGATCCAAATCTCTTGCCTACGGCGTGCTCCAATGCGACACCAGAAGCTCGCGAATTATCCGCCTCTCGTTTCAGAATGTTAGCCACGCGATCCTCCGCATCCAAAAAGCAACCTCCTCCGAATCTTTTTCTTCTTTCTCTTCTCGGACCAATTCACTAGCGACTGTAGACGAGGCACCAGGATTTCTAGTACCATACGGACCATAAACAATTCCGTCATGCCTGCGTCGAT
>NW_008649009.1:359475-360515 GCF_000247585.1 Phytophthora nicotianae INRA-310 | reverse complement strand
CGCCGACGGGTACACAAGGTGATCCCTCAGCAACCCCACGGTTATCGAAGTACCCCCTCCGTTAGTCGGCAGTCCGGGGCACTGTGTGTCCGAGTGGATCGCAACGCGATTTTGTGACAATCACTCCACCACAGTGCCCACCACCCAGAGACTAGTTCACGCCAATCAAAAGCGCACTTTTACAGATAGCGCGTAGTTTCCGCAGATCTCTGTAGGCTGTTGTGTAATCTTTGTGTCAATACCCTTCTTGGTTAGTGGGCCAACCATGCCAGACATTGCGCAGTATGAGTGCACCAGATCGCGTGGAAGCTCATGTAGCTCACTGAGCACTTTATCGCGACCCTGAAGTGCAGTGAAAACGGAATACGCCTCTATAGCAATCGCATGGATGATAAAAACAACACATCACCACGAATCCTCTGGCGCACAAGTTGGGGCTTTTCTTTTAAATGTTGACGTATTTGAAAGTGATTTTTCATTAACCACTGAGTGACAGTGCTCATAGAAATCCAACGCGTATTTGCCACACGAGGACATTCACCCCCCCCCCCCCCTGCATGTTGCCGACCAAATCTTCTGACGCCGCAAGTGACCACTCAGCCCCGTCAATGTTGATAAACTTGTCGTCCATTGCACTCGAATAGACACTCTGCATCACTAGATCAAATTGATGAAGGCAGGGCGCACACACGTTTTGCAGCCGAGAAGTGACGCCACTTGCTTCTCCCGTCATGTTTGAAGCACCGTCAGTAGATACGGCAATTTCGACATTTAGCGAAAGAGCACGTCAAACATGTACTCGTCAGTGTGGCGTTCAAGTAACGGGTTATTAATTAATATCTGTTGTCGAAATGCCGAACGCCTATTGCTCACAGAATATGCTGAAAACGTGTTGCTACACCCGTAAAATATGCCGCTCCAAGCACAACCCTAGTCTCAACAGAAAATCAGCGCTAAAATCTTACCACTTTATTCTTAGCATTCAAAAGCTGAATCGTTCTAGTTCGCTATTTATATTTAAATTAGCAATGTAACGTTCC
>NW_008649009.1:355049-356860 GCF_000247585.1 Phytophthora nicotianae INRA-310 | reverse complement strand
CGTTCGTGCTCTCGAAGACAATGAGAGCGAAGGGCTAACTAGTGGTGGCGTCGAGTGCACGGAGCAGGGCAATGGTGGCATCAGCGAATGCGACATAGTTATCTCCCGAAGTGGTTGCCGTCACCGCATCTTTTGATGTGGATGATGCAGACTCGGAATGCTCTCTTGACCTTGGTTCGAATGGTGATGTTACCGGTGTTGGGACTGTAGCTGAACTTCAAAGAGGTTTATCGATGTTTTTAAAAAAATATAAATACAGCAGCATCGGCTTTGCGACACACTCGGCGAAGTCGAACTTGCTCTTCACGATTTCAATTGTTTGGTATCGGACAAGATATATTTCCCTGATTGTACTTGGGAAAGTGTATCAGTGCCGATCTCACATTGGGTGCGGACAAAGACTGACGCTTAATACTCAAAGGGCCGATGAAACATAATTTTGCTATCAGCTGCTACAACGCGGACGTCACTGCGGCCCAAACGATCAAGTAACGCAACGTGGTAATTCACCAGAACTGAAACCCGAAATCGATGCGCTTCTGAAGCTTGTAATGTCGGCAGGACGGGTGAGAAACATGATACTTTTTTAAGTATAGTCAAGAACCTGATATGTTGGTACATGTCCCCGAAGTTCGAAAAATGGAAAACCGTAATGCATATTTAAAGAAGAAGGTCAGTGGTGGGTGGGAGATAAACAAATTTGCAACTCTGGGGCATTTGGCCGCACTTAAACTATGTTGGTGTTGACGAAAAACAACGTGGCCAACATGAATGCAATGGTTGTGCTTGACGACTTCGAGCACATGGTTGCCGTAGGAGATCAGCAAGTTGCCAGTATGGTTATGGTAGTCACGGCACGTGCTCTATGGCAGAAAGCCGTCAAGATGTGCAAACTCAAGGATCAGACTTGGTTAGGTCGATAGGTGGTACATACCAAATCCATTTTGGAGAATAGGCACTTGTTGACTGTGGGGGAATTTCAGCTGAGTCAACTGATTCTGGGTTCGTGCAACGATTTTGCACTTGGTTATATACGTTCGTGCGCACCGAAGTTATTTTCACTAATGAGAAGATGGCCATTGCATTAATTAAATATGCAAAAAAACAACATGTACGACATAAATGTATCCATCTGCAGTTCAAGTACTGGCCGCTCGGACGCGATTGCGCCTCCTCTCGTATCGGTCTGGCCCTAAGTAGAGATACTCACGTGCTCGGAACATTTAATAAGACAGCCACGTAAGTATTCGAAGCTGGAGATCAAAAAAGTTCATAGAGGAGCAAGTGCATCCACATCTCCGATTGTTACACGCAGTGAGGTTGCTAAAACAATTTCATGGCTTGTCCAAGCGAGTCATGCAAGCTATATATATCAAAATTACGAGCCTTGGCTAGCAGAGGGCACGCAGATCGTGCTTGAGTCGGCTGCAACTGGAATGGTAGCATTCGCTTGCGGTGGGCCCTCTTGTTGTGGGTGACTTGAGCTTGAGAACGAAAAATGGAAAGTGAATTAAAGTTATGGATAAGCAGCGAGGCGCTTTCTCTATTTTAAACTACTCTGCGTTCAAACAGTCAAATTGTTCTCGATCTTCTTCTTCGCGGTGGATCTTCTCGCGTTCTTATTCTTGCTCAGCACCACAGGCTTCATCCATACCAGGCAGGCAGCCATGCCATACCCCCCCCCTTCATGACCCTGTGCGGTTAACAGGGGAAAATGGGTCGGATGCTGACTTGCTGCGTCGTCGCACCCTTGTCAATCGTGACCGTGCCGTTGTTGTGAACTTGCTTGATCGTGTACGGGCGGTGAGCAA
>NW_008649009.1:352606-353574 GCF_000247585.1 Phytophthora nicotianae INRA-310 | reverse complement strand
ACTCGCGAAGTGGGGACGCAATCGAGACAGCTCTACCTCCATCGTATTGTAGTTGATCTGGTACTTGTTCAGCGAGCGAGAAAAGCAGGCCAGAATGGATTTCTGCTGCATGATGATACCGCCAAGCTGCTTGCCGCTGGCATCAGCGTACACATGAAAGGATTGCACAAGGTCTGGAAACGGCAGGAGCACAGCTTCTGCAAACGCCTTATTGATAGCATTAATTGCGTCCGCGTCGATTTGTAGCCCGGAAAAAGGGACTTTATTGCTCGTGAACCGGTTTAGTGGAGCACAAAGCGCAGCTTTGTTGGGTACCATGTCGCGGTAATAGTTGATCATACCGAAGAACCTACGGAGTTCCTTTCGTTCTTGGGCACTGAAATCTGGTGTATAGTTTGGATCTCCTTGGCTTGATGTTGTATGCCTTCAGCCGTCAGCGTAAAGCCAAGGAAGTCAACGGAGTCACGCGGGCCGTGAAATTTGCGGCCGTTGAGTGTGACGTGGTACTTATCAAGCCTCTTAAACGTCACACGTAGATGCTCAACGTGTTTCTCCTTGTTGTGAGAGAACACCAGTATGTCGTCGAGGTACACAACGACGAATTCGAGATCTCTGAAGAACTTTTTCATGGACGCTTGGTATTCGTCCGGAGCGGTGGCTATGCCCATGGGGAGTCGTTTGAATTGAAACTTGCCCCAAGGTAAGCAGAAGGCTGTGTACGGGCGACTTGATCTGGCTAGTCAACGTGCATAGTAGCCCATATTTGCATCAAAAGTTGAATGACACTTTGCTCCGGCGAGACGCATGAGGATCTCTCGGATCTTGGGCACGTTGTACGGATTGCGTCGCAGGTACTTGTTCAGCAGTTGGAAGTCGATCAGTAGCCGTAAGGAGCCGTTAGGTTTGATAATGAAAAAAGACGGCGAGACCATTTCCTAGTCGTATATCAGCTCGACGACATCTTCATT
>NW_008649009.1:347710-350221 GCF_000247585.1 Phytophthora nicotianae INRA-310 | reverse complement strand
TTGAAGTTGAGCACAATGCCCAAGGCTTCCATGAGATCGCGTCCAATGACCATGTGGTCCGTGCTGCTGACAAGGATCTCAAACCGGTGGGTGATTCGGACGGATGGGTTCAGTTTGGCAAAACTGAACTGTACGATGGCGCTACCGTCACTCGTGGCGGGACCTCCTGCGGTCTGAAACGTCGTGTTAGATGTGACCAGCCTGCGGCCGTGCTTGGCGTTGTTGCCGCGCTGATCACACTCTTCGATGCACCACTGTCGAGAAGGGCGTCGATCTTGGCTTGTTCACCGCGTAACTACACTTCGATACGCAGTGGCGATTTTGTTGCAGCGGGTTTCTTGTCGACTATACCGATGAACTTGAACTCTTCGTCGTCACTGGACGACTCGCTGTCGTCCGCCTTGTACACTCTAGGGTACCTCTTGACCTTCTTCTGTTTCTTGGTCTCAGCCTGCTTGTATTCAGCCTTCTGTTGCTTTATGAGAGCAAAACAGTCTGCTGTATTGTGGGATGAGGTCTGGTGATGCGTGTACCATTTGCCTTGGCTTTTTTTGCGCGGGTGTGGAAACGTTCCCGAGCTTGTTCTTGTCGTTGCCGCTCTTGTGGCGGTCAGAGCTGTTGGATTTGTTGGTCTAAGGTATCTCGAAGACCTGTGCTGCTGGTTGCCGTCCTTGTCCTTTGAGACGAACTTCTCGCGCAACTCGATGCGCTCGAAGTATTGGAGCGGCACACTCATCCGTCCGTGGAGGAGACCAGAGGCAGCGAGTGTGTCCTGCCATGCGTGCGGCATGGCACGCTTGAGAAAGAGGCACAGCTGTACATCAGGGATGCTTTCCGCGTTGACGTGTAGCTCGGCAAACATACGTACAAATTCCTTGAGCTGTCTGTAGACTTGTTGGGCGGTTTCGCTCGAGCACTTGGTCAGGTTCCAGAGTTCTTCTTCGAGGGTCTCGCTGTAGTTTATAGGGTCGAGTTGTTGACTGATACTCTCGTAGAACTGAGAGAACGACCAACCTTCTTGCACCGCTTCTCTCGCGACGTCTTCGACTTCACTCTTCAGTTCGCCGTCGAGTAGGAGGAGAAGCTTCATCGCATTTTTTTCTACTGTCCAGCAATTCCGTTGTGCAAGGCACATGAAGCGCATGCTCCATCGCAACCAGTCCTTGGCGTTGCCTCCGTAGAACTTGGGGATGATGATCTTCAACGTGTCGGCCGGAGCGTGCTCTGTTGTGGGGCTCGTGATGATGGAGTACGTGACGTAGTCGTCCTCATCTTGGTACTTGCGCCCCATGTCGGAAGTCTTGTGCTTGACGTTCCAAGTAGATCCGTTTCAGATTTGGCGTGGCGAAAATGAAGCCCCATTAGCCGGCTGGCTGGAATCTACGTACTTGACACCTCGCTGGGAACGCTGGAGGGTCGGTAGCTCAAGCGTTCCTGGGTTTCTACCGACGCAGCAACCCATTGTGAGTCATCATCGAGTGATTAAGGTGATTGTGACAGACTACAAAAAGCACCAACGAAATCAGTGCTCAAGTCAGTGCGGCCTTGAGAATTACTGCATGACGCGACTAATTTATCATCCGGTAGCCGGTCATTGTGCTGAAGGTATGTTATGTTTTGTCAGTTTATGTTGTCAGAATAAAACAAAACAAAAAAACGTTTGATGTATGAACAGGTCCTTAACCTCTCATGACGAAGGCAAATATTTTTTTTTATTAGACCCCGCAAAATCAGCGAATTGTTACTACCAGGGCAAACCAAAGACATGCGCGCCTTTATTTCAATGGCTCAAGACCAATGGTGTATGCAAAGAACCTGGCTGAGTCGCCTGTTACGGCAACCAGAACTGAAAGGTAAGATCTCCAAGTCATTTGTGACAATAGAGTATTTGTTATTGCATTTTTTGTATTATATTCCAGTGATCTTTGCATTGGCTTGGGCATGAAGATGCTATAGTCGATATGCAAGTTATGTTTTCGTCACTTCATGAAGTGATACTACACCAGCGACAGGTTGCCCAAATTGAGAACCTTCCCCTGCAGTCAAGATGGCACCTCCCTGAGGTAAGAACTGTGTATTTTCAAAGTATTTGGTGACAGTCTAACGGTGTGCATTGCAGACTTTATCCATTCGTAGCGCTTTCAGCTGTACTTGTAAAAGATGCAATCATTCGGGGTGGATTTGCTCACATATTATCTCCTCTCTGCATCTCTTAGACAAGCTGAACATTGATCGGGCGTTAGAAACAATCCACACGCGTGGGCTGTCTGGACGTCCACACTCGATAGGAAACAGCCTGCAGCGAAACGATTCTTATGATATTGGCCGGCTTATCGGTATTTCCACTAAACAGTCCGGGAGGGCTCTGAAATGACCGGTTGTTGAGGAGTTTGAAGTAGTGGACGGTGGGTGACAGTCCCAGACCGCCGCATTGGGTAGGTTGCAGCATACCGACTGTCCCCGCTCGACGGCGTATACATATGGAGGGCATCTTTCGTTGACGGAAGCAGA
>NW_008649009.1:343905-345731 GCF_000247585.1 Phytophthora nicotianae INRA-310 | reverse complement strand
GACTTCCGCCCGTCAATGGTCACGGGTCCGGATGTAAATGAAGAGACCAGACGGCACCGACTTCCTACAACTACGGTGTGTGCCCACTGCAACGCGTGGAAGTGGCCTGGTGAAAGCAAGGTCGGCTGTTGTCTCGAGGGAAAAATCAAACTATCACCTCTGGCTCCAGAGCCAGCAAAACTTCTTCAGCTTTATGGAGACTCTGAGTTCCGAAAGCACGTACGGGCGTACAACCCGGCCTTTGCCTTTACGTCCACCGGTGCATCAAGCCCATCGACAGGAGGATATCAGCAAGTTAACCAGGAGAACAGCGTGGCGGGAGACCGCGGTGTGTACACCTACCGCTATGGGCCACTACCTGGGTTCGCTGCTCCCATACATTGATCGTCGAGCTGGCCAGAGGACGCAGCCCAAGTTTGCGCAGATCTATATCGTTGATCCAGATATGCAGCGCCGTGCAGAGAGACGTAGGGGAATCTTCGCTGATCTGGACCGTGTGGCTCTATTAGACATTGAGCAGATGATGGAAAGGCACAACCCGTTCGCCCAACAGTTCCTCATGTTTGGTGAGAGGGTGCGTCAGAATGATAAGCAACAGCCAATCGACTTGGTGTTCCGCCTGAAAAACAATCCTTCCAGACCTGGAACGGAAAACCTGCCGACAGTTTCTGAAGTGGCTGCCACGATGATTGAAGACGGCAACCTTGCACAGCCTCGCGACCTCTTGGTGTACACAAAAGACAGAAGCCTCATGCAACTCTACGAGACGCGTGCTATCTACGATCCCCTTCAGTATCCGTTACTTCTTCAATATGGAGAACTGGGGTGGACATACACGGATACATACGAAGGCAATGTGGTGCGCAGAAAGAAAAGGGCCGTGGTGCTACGTGGCATATCGGCTATTCCAAAAGGAGGACGACCAAGCAGCCCTTCATCAAGGAGGACGTCTCTTTCAGTAGTACTGTGTGGACCAGAGAGCCAAGTGCGAACAAGAAGAACTTCGCTGGATTGCAACTCACCAGAAGGAAATTCGTGCTTATCAAAACAATGCCTACGAGACGCTTATCTCCATGAAGCTATGGAAGAGGCTAGGACTATCTTGGGTGATGGCGAAGGCCTTCTGGCGGAATATGATCGTGACACTGGAGAGCTGGCTCATTCAGATCAAGCTAGGAACAAGCACTTCCTCAATCAGATTGGGAAGAAGGTCATCCTGCCGTCTTCGCACTCCGGAAGTCCGCGCCAGATGTACCAATCGTACCAAGACTCCATGGCTATCGTTAGAGAATACAGCAAGCCTGACATGTTTGATACGATGACTTGCAACCCCACGTGGGAAGAGATCAAGGCGAAGATTACTGATCCAAACCAGACTGCCCAAGATCGCCCAGATATCGTCGCGAAAGTATGGCAACAGAAGCTGGCTGCTCATCTAAAAGACCTGGATGAGGGTGTGCTTGGACGGGTTGCTGCTCGGATTTACGTTGTGGAGTTTCAGAAACGTGGTCTTCCGCATGCTCACATCTTAGTCATTTTGGCTGACGAGGACAAACCCCGCACGCGACAGATCATTGACAAAATGGTGTCTGCGGAAATGCCGGATCCTGAGACTAACCCGGGTCTTTATGAAACTGTCATGACGTCTATGCTGCACGGACCCTGTGGTGCAGCAAACCCATCATATGTCTGTATGAAGGACGGCAAGTGTACAAAGGGCTACCCGAAACCGTTTGCGGAAACGTCGCGGGTCAGTGATGACGGATTCTCGCAATACAGACGACGAAGTCGACCGGAAGGAGTTCTTATCTTCAAAGGGAAAGAGT
>NW_008649009.1:342216-343295 GCF_000247585.1 Phytophthora nicotianae INRA-310 | reverse complement strand
CCTCGCTAAAGTGCGTTTGTCTGGAAAAATTGCCATCGCTGTAGCGCCCAGCGGGATTGCGGCGCTTCTGTTAATTGGAGGCCGGACGGCGCATTCTACCTTCCGGATCCCGCTGAAGTTGATCGCGGAGTCGACGTGTTCAATCAACAAGCGTTCCCCACTGAAGGCACTTATCCCGATAGCGAGCTTGATCATCTGGGACGAAGCTCCGATGACCCATCGCCACGCATTCGAGGCTGTGGACCGTTCTCTACGTGATATTCTGGACAACGACGAACCTTTTGGAGGAAAAGTAATGGTGCTTTCGGGTGATTTCAGACAGATTCTTGCGGTGGTAGTGCAGGGAACGCCTACGGACACCATCAATGCGTGTTTTAAGTCGTCGGAATTGTGGAACAAGTTCGAACAAGTTCATCTCACAGAGAATGCGAGTGAGATCTGCTGCAAACGAAACCACGGCAGAGGAAGTTACAGCCTTCTCCGACTTCCTTCTTCAAGTTGGTGAAGGGAGACACGAAGTCAATCCGGAGTTGAGGGCAGACTCCATGAAGATTCCGAACGACATGTTGATTGAGAACGATTCAGATGAGGAACCGGAAGGAGACGAAGAGATTCGGCCTTGCGCCACTCCCAGGGGCTTTCGGCGTATCATTGAAGAGATGTATGCAGACATCAACAACCCATAGATCGCCACGGACGAGTACTTTGCCAGCCGCACGATTTTGACGACGAGAACATGATAGTCCATCGCATCAACGAGGCTGTCTCACAGAAGCTGGAAGGAGAGGCCCAAGAGTACATGTCCAATGATTCTGTGGATAACGACGGTGACGCGGACTTCTTCGAGCCAGAACTCCTGCATTCAGTGAACATGAACGGAATCCCGCCGCACAAGTTAACGCTGAAGAAGGATGCTCCGATCTTGATGATGCGGAACTTGAACCCCAACCTAGGACTGTGCAACGGAACGCGACTTCGTGTTATTGAGCTGAAACCGCATGTGATCCACGCGACTATCATGACAGGTGAGCGCCATGGCCAAGATGTGTTCATTCCGCGGATTGTGTTCCTCAGTGACG
>NW_008649009.1:338987-341493 GCF_000247585.1 Phytophthora nicotianae INRA-310 | reverse complement strand
CGCTTCTTCATCGGCTTCCTTGGGGTCCAGATCGTATGCCGCATCGTCTTCAAAACTGACCGAGCGCTCAGCAATAGTTGCCGTATCCGGAGGCGAACTTGAGTCGCCGTCGCGTGCTCCACTTGACTTCATCGGCGTAGCTGGTACCGTTGTTGATCTTTTCACCATCTTCTTCTTCTTCTCGCACTTCTTCCCTCACTTGGGTTTTGCGCGTTATCTCGGGGACCTGTAACCCAAGTCACAACACACAGAAGGTCAACCACCAATCCCGGGTCGCGGCACCAGTTGTCGTGTAGGAACACGTCAGAATTTTTGCGTCTGCTTGGTACTCCCACCCACAACACACGCTAAACCCGCAAAGGCTCAGCGAAAGTTCGGGCGAAGCTTCGACCTGCAGGCCTTGACTCTGCCCTAGCACCGGGTTGATGATTAGACTCTGCGCGCTCTGACTCGGTCGGTATGACCACCGATATCTTCAAAAGCAGCGACTAGTCCACGAGCAAAGTCTAGGCTGCTGTCACGCACACACTTGCAGTAATCTCGCTGGCCCTCAGTAGGGAAGGGTGCAGGGCTTGTTCAGCCGATAAGGGAGGGCGGCCGGAGCTTGGGTCTCTCGGCCTGGTGGTAGTATTGGAGGCTCTTCTTCGCACACCACAGGGGTCGGACGCAGTCTCGTCCTCAACACTTCAGCACAGCACACGGTCTTCCCCTTCACATCTCTTGGCTTGGTTGATCTTCTCTGCCAGCGTGTCCACCAGCAGGCATAATCCTATCGATCAAGCTTGACCTGTCGCTACGGTCACTTACCGCAGCCGGACTTTACTTGTGCGATTGGGAGGAAAATCTGCTCTGTTCGTTGCGCACAAAGGCGCTTATCTTCTTATCTACTCTTTCCTATGTCATATACAAATATCTAGTGTGAACTTGTCCGTTGTGGATGAGATCTGGTAACCAACGAGGTGTCGGCGACTGTTGGGCGAAGTCTCGAGGAGTCGCCATCAGGATACCATCAGTCGTGTCCAACGGCCAACCGGTGGTGTGCGCCACACTGCCTCGTACCAATGACTGTCACTTCATTGCGGGATCTGATGAGCCAATCAGCGATCGGCCACACATTTCACAAATCTGATCCGTGTCAGTCTCCAACGGCAGCAACAGCAGCGGCTCCAATTCTGAGCGCTTCCCGACACCACACGAACAATAGGAAATTGTTTTATTTTGTTTTCAAATTTACAGATACCAGAGCACAAGCTGCAACTTTCACACATAGGAACAAGTTATAGCAACATGTATATCAATTAGAAGCAACCTCTACACTTGCAATACCCGCCATCAACTCGTCGTCGTCCAACCAACTAATTCTCCAGACACCACCAGCAACTCCTCTGAACACATCAGCACCAGCTCCATCAGACACTTCCTGAGCATACCCACTACCTTTCCAACATGAATTCAGTCTACAGCCCCATCAGCCCCTTTACTAGCAACGCAACCAGACACTCCCCGGTAACTAAGACTACTACTTCACCGGATGCTCCATTCCAAACCACACTTGCAACTCCACAGGAAAATCCTGTAGCCACCCGGCCAGCGACGACGCAAATGTAGCACTATCAAGTCCACGGAAACGACAACAGGAAGCTACAACTCGAGTGACATCATCAATTTGATAGGCGGCCCAAACAGCCCGGCCTTCTCGTCGACGAACCCTCGGCGGTGTGTTTTTTGCTTGTTGTTGGGCTACGGATTATTGACCAATGAAATCGCTTGTGGGTACTTTTGAAAAATGTTGACAAATTTGTAGGAACTCTGGATAAAGATCCCAATCTCAGTCAATGGTGCGTGCTATATTCGTGGTCACACTCTTAGGAACAGGCAAATATTCTGCTCACTAGTAAAGGCAAAGCCATTGAAAGCACAGAATGTCCCACGCCACACAAGAGTGGCTACTCAAATTGCTTCGTTTAAACCGAGATAAACTCATTGAGGTCAGGAACAAGAATTGGAAATCTAGAGTGTCGAAGTTTAGTTGCGTGGCACTGAGCTGAGTGTCGTTCTCCTGCCACACATACACAGATGAAAAAAAATTCGCAGAATGAATTTCAAGGAATATGGTTGAATCCAGAGACAGCCAATCAGTAAACACAATACATATGAAATACAATGGACGAATGTGGACACTTGATGAGTGTGATACGGTGCGATGAATAAGATAATTTCGCAGAATCATTGAGGATATGACATCGTGGCGTTGGATGTCCACTGCCAGAAAAAGCAAATGCGTCTTTGTTGAATAAAATGTTACTACAACAAGGACGGGAAAGATAGCTCACCATTCGAATGGTTTTGGTCTGACCGTGGTACGCAATTGGCCTACGCTCTTCACCGCTACTGTGATGACTGGGGGCTCTGTAGAGTGTTTGTCATAGTGGAGTGTAGGTCACTTGTAGAATGTAGATCTTGTGCACGTGAAGCGAAGTAGGTGTTGGTCTCGAGTCTTGGGGGG
>NW_008649009.1:334193-336158 GCF_000247585.1 Phytophthora nicotianae INRA-310 | reverse complement strand
TATCTTTAAGAGTGAAATTCTACTTCCAAATGCATGCCTTCATGTGTTCCTAGCCGAGCACAGGGGCTTCCTTCTTGTCTACTGAATTTTGTGTCCCTACCCTCGTGTCTTTTTGTTTCTTTTTGTCTTTGTTTCTTTTGCTTTTCTTTCTCTTTTATGCATGTTCATTGCAACAAAAAGTGCCGTCACTGCTGCTGTTGGCCTTGAAGGCAACAGTAGCAGCGACGTGCGGCCTCTGGCTGCGGGCAAGCAAGCCAGAGCCTTTGCACCGAAGCTCTCTGGCTTGCTTGCTCAGCAAGCCGGAGGCGGGTATGACAGCTATGGGCCGTTAAATGTACGATCAACATGCATGATCCTGATCCAAACCCCCATTGTGGCTCCGGTCCTGTTAGGTAGTTAGATCAGACACTGCTGTGTCCGAGCCCAGGCAAAATCCACATCTGCACATCATAGCCGCTGCCCGAGATAGCGGCGGTATGTCATCTTCCATCTCTCCTTTCACCAGAAACCCATCACCACAATAAGTCAAATCCAAACTCCCCTCACCACTACTACCATTTTCGGAATGTCTAACAAGCATCACGATCGGACACTGGTGAAAGTGGCGGTGAATTCAGCGTGATGATAGTATTGGGCGCTATCCCAGACTTGGCGTTGTCTTCTTCTTTGAAACTGTTCTACCATAATTCAGCTGAACTGCTTTTCCGGCTTCAAACGTTTGGTAGCGTAGCTGAAAAGGGCGTGATTAGCTGACTCAGGTCTCCGTTCGTGAAGGATAAACGTGCTGTTGCGATCTGATCATCTCCCACTCGACCACTGCCTGCGCAAATTGCAAGCCAGGTTATCACAGAAACCTGGTCCGCGTAAGACCCAACTGCAGCTCGAGTAAAAGCACGCGTATCAGCTTTCTATGACACGCTTTAGCTGCATACAGCCACGACTTATCTATGTTCAGCGCCATCTAGTTCGTAGAAACGTTAGCTTAAATATCTTCGTGCCATACATATAATTGGCGAACAAATACAACCCACTGGGAAACATTCCTGTGCTCTAGTTTCACATTGAGTGGAGAGATACTAACACTATATGTAGGGATTACCATGCCAGTAACAGCGATTTTGTGATTGCTGGTAGTAACGAGATAAATTGTTGTGGCCAGGTACTTGTAACAGCTCTGTAGGATATGAATTACTACAGTACTAGTAATACAGTACAGTTAGTTACTATTTTACTGTGATCTTCATCGGAGCACTAGATCTCTACAACACCATCTGCAACCTCCAGTTGTTGAATCTCGTTCCTCTTATGCTTCATATATAATTGCATTTCGGCTCGCTCATTGCAGAGCTCATGACAGTACAAAATACGCGCTACTGCAGCACGTTGGACGAGCTTCTACCCAGCCAGACTCGAGCTAATGTGGAGATAGAGGAAAAAACAAATCAGTCAGCGGCTGATATCGATATATTTGCAAAGCGCCTCCATGCTCCAGCAAACAACACCACTGCGTCGTAGTAGATCAATATTCGTGTAGTCATCTTCAGTCCGATTCGAATTATTTTGCAGATTACAGGCATCCATTGAACTCTATACTCGAGCAACTGCACGCGAATCCAAACTCTTGCAATCGCAACCGAGCTATCATATCGCAGAACCGTACAAGTATAAATGAAGCTTACAGTAAGGCGCGAAATTTCGAAGTGTTGCGGGTGATATTATGGTTATTTTGGTTTTTTCCAGTAACTCGATGAAGAAGTCATTTGAAGTCATCTGTAGTGACCACATTGTAAGGGCTCCGTTCAACAACAGAATAATTATGTTAGCAATAAAATTATCACCTAGCTTTAACATCTTCTTGTCTGTAAAGCGTCATTGACGAGTAATCGTGCAATAAACACGTCCATCTCCTTTTGAGTTGGACACCAGAGTTTCTGCGGCACACTTTTTGTTTTGGCTCGGACGCCT
>NW_008649009.1:322167-330648 GCF_000247585.1 Phytophthora nicotianae INRA-310 | reverse complement strand
AGCGAAGGTGGGCTTTGCGTAGTAGTGGGGCGAGCTGGAACAGCGAGCTCCACGGGTTGGGACCAACCATGCCCATCCGCCCGCAAAGCGGGCGGCACTCGGCTAGTTGAGTTGTATACTCGAGCAACTGTTGCAAAATGTTGTCTGTCAGGTCGTATTCCCTACTGGAAGGACAGTTCGACCTGCTGGCAGCAGCATGTAGAGGGCTGTTGCAATCTGCGTTAATAACTTCTTCGTCTACATATATTATAGGACAAATAAGCAAATCCACGGAAGCTTTTGTTCGGGGGTCCAATAAAGGACCATCACCGTTTCCGCGGTAAGTGGCGGTATTCGCTTCTTTTTTTCGTTCGCGCAATGCAAATGAGGGCTCAATGTCAACAGCAGTTACTCGTGGCGAGTGAACGATGCTTCGGTTTTGTTAGCAATCCCTTGAGCATCTACGATGCAGCCATCAATTTTGCAACGTCAGTACTAGCTGTAATCGAGCATCACCAGCTTAGTAGGTATGGCATGGGGGTTCAAACAGCAATATATTGGAGCAGCAAGTGCGTTGTAGCGTGGGCAAGTGAGCCGCGCTCATGGAGCGTGTGCCCCATAACTCACTGCCGCGGTACAGCTCGCTGCACCGTACTGGAGCCCCCGAACGTCATTTGGGCTGCAAGGTGTCGTCCCGACTCGTTTGTGTACGACGTATATCGCTGGTATGAGTCAGACTTCCACCTTCCGTGTAACATGACGGCGGTGCTGTCGACGCCCGCTGACAACAGGGCGGTTGCACCTCCGCGTCGTAGCGAATGACAGGAGAAGAGCGTGGCATCATCCCCCGTTGCTTTGGCTGCAGCTTGCAGTACTTTGGACATTGTTTCGGCGGGCAGCAGTGTCGACGCCTTGATTGAGCAGATTGGGTCCTCAGGCCGTAATGGTAACTTCCTTGCGTTCTCCATTAGCAATCGTCCTTCAAGAACTGGACACAGAGCTCGATGACATGAACGAGAGAGCACTCGTTTAGCTCCATGACCTTGTCGGTCATTCATCTGCCCTCGCAATGTGATTTCCACGGATACTGCTGTGTGCAGACTTGATGTTTGGAGCCCAAGCCCGTCTTGGAGGAATACATCGCGAATTTGCAGGGTGTATATACGTCTTCGGCCCTTGACAGCTAGGTATTGTCGTGCTGATTTCCTCCGGACCAATAATGAATAACCAGTAGTAGTGATTGTGTTTCCGGATCTTGCTGCGGGAACCACCTTGACACCGAGGTGCGCACAGAACTTTCTCCACTGCTCCCAGGTTCCTTTGTATTGACGTTGAGAGGATTCAGCGATGGAACGCCGTTGAAGGCAGACCATTTCGCCAAGTAACTCTTGCGTATAGTGTTGGATATAGGTATAAGCGTCCAAGTTTTGGTTAGTAATCTCCATTGTGTTAGTCGATGTCCGTACTGCGGAGCGATTATCGATCCAGCAACGGACGTGAATATCCTCGGCAGAAGTGCGAGGACACCCCTCGCGGCCCCAGCATAGTAATGCAAGTACAGCACCGAGTTGCTCGCGGGTATCTATCGACAGTCTTCCTTGTCGGATGAGAAGGCGTTCTTCGTCATCGAACTGAAGGCGAATACCACATCACTTTGCCCCCTCCAAAGTCGAATGGTGTCGCTCAGAGAAAGTCGTAGTGCGCACCACTTTGGATATCCCGGATTGAAGGGGGACATTGATGAAAAAGTTTGGCTGCGTCTGAACTGTCCTTGGTGAGATCAGGTATGTGGGAAGCGGGACGCCAGCTTTCCGAAACGCAGAAGCTCAGTGTGCCAGGAGCTTGACCTCATCCTCCCGTAAGTTCGCTTCGAGACGATCTTGAACTGCTGTAACAACAGCGATACTTATTTTGAATGCAGGTGTCCGGGTACACCGCATATTTCAGACACGACTGCTCATTGCGAAGCTGAGACCGCCGTATTTCTCCACAACGTACCCTTGTACAATCGGTGCAAGGGTATCTGGGGTGAAGTGGCCCAGAAACTCGTTTGTGCAGCGGTCTGATACCTTTGAAGGACAGCCGTTTGCCGGTATGCAGCGAAGGCAAACCTGCTTGCCGTTCAGGCGAGGTGCTGCCTTAGTCACTGCAATCGGGAGATGCTGGCGCGTAACCTGGCGGCTGTTTTCACGGTTGCTTCGGTACGAAGGTCGGTCCGATGATTCCATCGGAGGCTCGTGAAGTTCTCGCTTGGCGTTCCTCACGATCTGATCCCGTCCTCTCGATAGTTTTAATAGCATTCCACTCAACTCTGAGTCCTGCATGCAGAACCAACGGGACCGTTCTGAGCGCGTGGACGTGCCATGACTGATGTCGAATTCCGTAGCACGACGGTGTTCCCCCGACACTTTGCTGAACCAGAACGCGACGGCCTTAACTTCTTCAGGTGACCAGGGAGCGTAGTCGTTCAGCTCTTCTGAGAAGGCTTTTGCTGTTGTAATAAGGCGTCGAGTCGGAGCGTCGAAGAATTCCTCTGCGTACGTTTTGAGAATACTCAGTGAGTCACACAAGCTATCGTGACTTGGGTTTACTGGAGGACTGGGCAGCGACACCTTCACCGAAACATTGATGAGATTGACCGCGTTCAATCCTGCGTGGTCGAGCTGGGCATTTAAGTTGAAGCGGCGGAAGTGAAGGATTGACAATCCACACACGCCAAAATCAAAGTCGTACAGTTGACTGAGCACCGCTAGGTGGAGCAGGAACTTCGTAGCATGGAACGACCTGACGTGTTCAACAAATAGTGCGGGGGACTTACCTCTGTGGTCAACAGCTGTGATTGCGTCGTGTACCGGTTGTTGGCTTGGGACGGCCGAAATTGTGACGGCGATCGCCACCGTCCTCGTAACGCGGCGTCATTAGTACTGAGTCCGAGATGGCTTGTACCCGTGGTCGGTTACGTTCGAGGCCAAGCTGTTGGAATTGCGACGCGTATGTTTCCAGGAGATCCGGGTAGTTTGCGAGGGCCGACATGATGCGCACCGGAGCTGACGCTGCACCGCCGTCTCTTGGTGTCGCGTCTGGTGGTACATGGCCCATTCGCCTATCATTTTCAGTGGCATTACCGGATTCCACACGGTCCCGTTGTTAGTGCCGATCGGTATCAGGGGACGAGAGGTTTGCAGCCTGGTTCAGGGTGTCCAGAAGGTCTGCCAGAGGGACTTGGTCGATCGTGCCGCTGTCCGTGCGGGCACTTGAGGTAGTTTCTAGACGTTCTTCACCTACGGTTAGTGAGTTCGTCGGGTCATTGCAGAAGGTTTCACCAAGTTGAACAGATGTAGGAGGAACTTTCCCTCCGTTGCGGTAGCACCCATCGTTAACCACATGCTCTATCGAGCACGTCACGTCCGATCTTTGCGAGGGCACCTCCAGAGAATTTTGTCGGATAGCCGAGGAAGCGTTACTACTTGGACGTTCCCGGTCAGTATGTAGCGAATCGAGCGAGAAGAAGTCGTTTGATTTTGCCCTAGGAGGCGGTCAAGGATCAGCGCATGCGCGCTGTTGATGTCCGCTTGTGCGCGCCGCGTGAGTTTGACCTTGTATAGCAACATTGCAATGACGGGGGCAACCTCGTTTACTGTGCTTGCAGGGACAGAGGTGATTCCGGATGCAGAGCGGACCGTCACCTCCGATCCCTTGTACTCGATGACTTGACCGTGAGTCGTTTCAGTTGCACCACCGCTCGCCAAAGGAGATTGCCTGCACCACCGGACGCCGGCTCCGACGCCCACACCATACGACGAAAGGCAGTCGATCGAGGTAGCTAGGTGTCCAGCGTCGGCTGCACTTCGTCTTCTGAGGGCGAGAGAGTTCGTATACGAACCCTTTCGGGCTCAGAGTCATCGCATATCTCGGCATAAGTTGGTGCCGCTAGTGAAGTGCTGGTGTCTTGAGGGACGTCCTCGGGAAAGAGAAGGATATGTTGCGCAGGCAGGAGTCTTTGCTGGGTAGAGTGATTTGTTGGTTGGTACTTCGGCTTGGTCTTGAAAATTCGAAAGTGAGCAACCGGTTTCTGTTGCTTTTCGTGGCTTGCGGTCGGACTGGCAGTTGCTGTTGAAGTTGATGTTGAACGCCAACTTGCTGGTCTCATTTTCGCTCGCAGTCGGCGGCAATCCTGAGCATCTGGACGCCATACAGCTGAACACCAGCGCAGCTAGTCTTCCGGAAAAAACGTCTTTCCATCGTTCCGCTACAAGAATACCATTTCTTGCTGTTTGCTGATGTCAACCCAGCGTGCTTGACGAACGGAGGCTGGTGAAAACATAGGGATCCACGGACTCTCCGTCATCATCATCTCCATACACCGCCCTAGAACCTTGTTAGCAATCGGGGTGTCTCCGTTGAGAGGAGGGCAGTTGTCCCGAGGCTTCATAGCGTCCCTTCCCGTGTTCCGGGGTAACTTGGACACATCGTCATCACCATCATCATCTGGATAAGCTGGCTCCGGTCTTGCGACCTCGTCCAACTCATCCACCAAGTTGCGCGCAAGAGACTTCACTCTACCACTGCGAGTCGTCGCCACCATCGCGCCTTCAGGAGTGTCCGGCGTTGCCATCTCCGGCACTGCCTCCTTCTCCTCATGGTCATCATAATCATCCGCTTCTTCATCGGCTTCCCTGGTGTCCAGATCGTATGCCGCATCGTCTTCAAAACTGACCGAGCGCTCAGCAATAGTTGCCATGCGCGGGGTATCCGGAGGCGAACTTGAGTCGCCGTCGCGTGCTCCACTTGACTTCATCGGCGTAGCTGGTACCGTTGTTGATCTTTTCACCATCTTCTTCTTCTTCTCGCACTTCTTCCCTCACTTGGGTTTTGCGCGTTATCTCGGGGACCTGTAACCCAAGTCACAACACACAGAAGGTCAACCACCAATCCCGGGTCGCGGCACCAGTTGTCGTGTAGGAACACGTCAGAATTTTTGCGTCTGCTTGGTACTCCCACCCACAACACACGCTAAACCCGCAAAGGCTCAGCGAAAGTTCGGGCGAAGCTTCGACCTGCAGGCCTTGACTCTGCCCTAGCACCGGGTTGATGATTAGACTCTGCGCGCTCTGACTCGGTCGGTATGACCACCGATATCTTCAAAAGCAGCGACTAGTCCACGAGCAAAGTCTAGGCTGCTGTCACGCACACACTTGCAGTAATCTCGCTGGCCCTCAGTAGGGAAGGGTGCAGGGCTTGTTCAGCCGATAAGGGAGGGCGGCCGGAGCTTGGGTCTCTCGGCCTGGTGGTAGTATTGGAGGCTCTTCTTCGCACACCACAGGGGTCGGACGCAGTCTCGTCCTCAACACTTCAGCACAGCACACGGTCTTCCCCTTCACATCTCTTGGCTTGGTTGATCTTCATATATAATTGCATTTCGGCTCGCTCATTGCAGAGCTCATGACAGTACAAAATACGCGCTACTGCTGCGCGTTGGACGAGCTTCTACCCAGCCAGACTCGAGCTAATGTGGAGATAGAGGAAAAAACAAATCAGTCAGCGGCTGATATCGATATATTTGCAAAGCGCCTCCATGCTCCAGCAAACAACACCACTGCGTCGTAGTAGATCAATATTCGTGTAGTCATCTTCAGTCCGATTCGAATTATTTTGCAGATTACAGGCATCCATTGAACTCTATACTCGAGCAACTGCACGCGAATCCAAACTCTTGCAATCGCAACCGAGCTATCATATCGCAGAACCGTACAAGTATAAATGAAGCTTACAGTAAGGCGCGAAATTTCGAAGTGTTGCGGGTGATATTATGGTTATTTTGGTTTTTTCCAGTAACTCGATGAAGAAGTCATTTGAAGTCATCTGTAGTGACCACATTGTAAGGGCTCCGTTCAACAACAGAATAATTATGTTAGCAATAAAATTATCACCTAGCTTTAACATCTTCTTGTCTGTAAAGCGTCATTGACGAGTAATCGTGCAATAAACACGTCCATCTCCTTTTGAGTTGGACACCAGAGTTTCTGCGGCACACTTTTTGTTTTGGCTCGGACGCCTGGTGCGAAGTGATACCCCTCCGCTTGGCGTTGTTGGCATGGGCAGCATCTAGAGCTGCTTCCATCTGACGTTAAGCTTGCTTGGCCTTCCTCCCTATCACTGTCTTCCCAACTACATGTGAGCCATGTACGGCAGCCAAATGGGCTATGACATTAGATGTGTGGCTCCAGCACCATTGTGCTTCTTTCCATGAGTCTTTACGAGAGTTTGGATGGCTTGTTTAGTCGGCAACGCATAAACGACACACGTGCGTGAAATCCTCGCTACCCACACTATCCGGAGGGTGTTAACATGGGCAACATCCCAGATATTGTTTCATGTGCTTACCTGACGATAATGGGGAACGTTAACCGAAATTCCATATGCGTCAACATCAGACTGGTCATTTGATTGAATTGCAGGTGGAATGATTAAATCTTCTGATGGTGATTTGCTGCTTATGGTCCGTTGGTTAGTTATCCTGAAGCTGGACATCTGGTTGCCCGACTTCCAGGTTAGAATTGGTGTTTCGACTATTTCAACGAAGCTTTTACTTAAAGTGACTTAGCTAGTCACGTTGTATCTTATCACCAGTCATCACACATTTTACTTGTTATCGAAACATATAGACAAATGTACTGATTAGGCGAAGACCATTCGATTTGAAATTGGCGCTAAGCTTGTCACCAAAACGGTTTGGCCAGTTTAGCCATCCAAAAGTTTGGTTGGTGGCGCTTGCTGGAAGTTCGTCGCAGGCACTGCTGTATATGTTAAGTTCACGCTCGTGTCTAGCAGGCTGATACCTTTATCCGGTCTCACAAATTACAGTGGCCCCAGCTCGGTGACCACCATAGGTCATACCCACACACGAAATGCATCGAATTGGCTCAGTGGTGTCAGGAGACGTTAGAATTGGATGTGATACCCGGTAAGAGCGCCGCAAGCACATTTTTCCAGGAAGAGAAGAAGCTGCGCAACATCGCCGTTGACTACCCGACGTTCGGCGCATGCGCTCATCTGTCATGAGGCTGCTCGAGCGCAGCATTTTGGAGACTATATCTTTGCTCAAAGGTCAGTCAGCTCTTAATCACTGTTCCGTCTGCTAGAATTTCCGCTGCGGAACTCGGCATACCAACTTCTAAGCTGCCACGACTTACCAGAGGCAGTTGGTTTTCGCTTGGCACGGCTACCGCGTGTGCCGGGTCCACAGAGACATCCACGCAGTGGACGTGTTAGTAGCAATGAAGGAGGGCAGCAAGAATACGGGCGAAGATTAACAATGTGTTCAATGTCGACGAGGCCGCCTACTTCTTCAAGGCCGTGTCACAGGTGCACGTCATTCGCGACTGGAACAGAGAAGTTGCGGCTACTTGTACTGGACAAATCCAAAAGAACGCGCTGGTTACCGGGGAAGCCGGACAGCATGAACTACATCGGTCCCGATGACCGCCCCCGTTTTCGAGGCGTAGCTGATGTAGCTGAACAAGAAGATGCAGGCCATCGGAAGAAGGATCCAGCTTCTCAACGATAATGCATCTGTGCACAACGCGCTGGATGAGGTACTCTCGCACGTAGAGATTGCCAGGCTGCCGAAGAACATCACGGCCATGCTGCGACTTATGGCAGGGTGTTATAGTGTGGATCAAGGTGGGAATCCTAAACGATAGAGCCGGTACTGCTATACTGCGAATTGTGTGCATTGAAGAGGATGCCTATGTTGTCGGTAAAGCAGATGCGATACAATTGTGGGAGACGCGTGGGACACTATGTCCAAGGAGGTGCTTGCAAACTGCTGGAGACACGCCGACCTGCTCTCAGATCAACAAATGAGTATGGTCCACATTTTCAATAAAATCAATACTTTGACGCTTTGTCGCAAGTGCGATTATCCTATGACAATGCGATTCTCATCAAAAATGATATTATCAGGTGGCTCTCCAGGAAGCCCATTACTATATTCTCGTTCTCGTTAGTCAGTCGGCTCGACTGGGAAGCGTCATTTGTTTGCCAGCGGCGAGCACGTTCCATGCTGCAAAACCTTTCAATTGGAGCGCAATGGTGCTATGAGCAATGCGATAGTCCCCATTAATATTATTTACTCTTACCTCACAGAAAAATAGCCCGGGTCGTAGTTGTCATTGCTGCACAAGTGGTGCTCGCTCCGATGGCAAATGACGTATAGATCAGTTACCTCAGTCAATCGATGCGAACTTCATTGGGGTTGAGTGACGAGGGGGGGCTATAAGGGCTTGTGGATGAAGCAGCAAAATGCAGAATGATTCTTCTGGTGAAGGTTGGCAATAATCTTAACTATCAACGATAGAAGCGCACGTGACGGGGTTACTCGCAAGTGGCTACATGTTGCCACTTGGTTTCGAAGGGTTCCCCATTGGTGTACGATACATCAATAATTACATTTGACAAACTACTAGTCTGCATGCATTTTGTGACGGGGTCACACAGCAC
>NW_008649009.1:317590-318312 GCF_000247585.1 Phytophthora nicotianae INRA-310 | reverse complement strand
TTCTGAGGACGAGGCCAAGGCCCGGAGCTCTCACAGTGTGTCTGGGAGCTCGTGGAAGGGCACACTCCAGTGCCCAGCGAGCACAGCGTTGACAGCGTGCACTCGCTCGCTAGTGATCACGTTGATTACGGTTCAAAGATGCTTGAGTACTGTGAGAGCCTGCCGACTAGGCGAAGGGCTCGCCTAATGCAGGCGGCGAAGAGGGAGGCAAACCTCCGAATAACCTCTCGCTCACCGATGTCCTTGAGCGTGCTCAGCCTGCTAAAGCCGCAACCAAATAGGCCAAGCACTCTAAGAAGCGCATGGCCTCTAGGTCTCTACTCCGCGAGGGGAAGGAGACCGATTCGTACTATATGATGTTCGACTCCTCGGACGAAGAGGAGGAGGGTGCCATCGCCGAACCCCAGGAGATCACAAATGGCATCTACCGGCAGCAGGACTTGTTCCAAGCCGCCCAACGAAAGCCTGGAGGTTAGGAGGCGATGCCTTTCGGCCAGGGAGCTTCCATCAGCCCGAGAGGTCATTGCCTTCCCGAAGAGAGTTTTGGAACCGGCCTCTTCTTGTCGGAGCTCAAGGCTCCTCGTGGACTTATTGGGGGGCCGCACTTCTAAGGGCGCTTACGAGCGTGCCCTGCTCCAGAAGAAACAGTAATTCACGGACAACGTGGAGGGTGCCCGGTGCGTGCTTCTCGCTCAGCACCAGATCCCTCTGAAGGACTTCAC
>NW_008649009.1:314782-315654 GCF_000247585.1 Phytophthora nicotianae INRA-310 | reverse complement strand
AAGGTGGGTCTGCGAGTTAGCAACCCCCGGCGGACCATGGTACCGCTTGAGACGTCCAACATAAAACGTCGGTGCGTCGTCATTGACTTTGGTAAGTCGATGGTGTACGACGCGCCAAGGCCTGTGAACGGTCCGATGAAGCGGTGCTTCAACTTGTTACTGCGGACAGAGCTGCTAGTGTCAAGCAGTACGTTTCAAGCGAATAACACTAATTCACCCTCTTTGAACACGTTTAAGTTTCCACTTCCGTGTTTGTCAGAGTACTCGTTCTGTCTGTCCTGGGTCGCTGCCATGGCATCGTGGACCCTGCTGTATCACAATCAGCTTGGTGTCCATAATTGGGCTCCACTTGCTCTCGCAGAGAAATCGGTCTCACATCTGAGACCAGGGAGAAAAGGGCTTTCTGAGCCTCTCTCCCACTTAAAATAGAGAACGTGGCGTCTCCTCGAAGAGTGAGAGGCACTCTGGGGGTGGCGGAAGCCGTTCAGGTAGAACGGCGTGAACCCCGTGGGCGCGTGTACCGCGTTGTTGAGCGTAAACTCAAAAACCGGGAGTCGACCACGTACGTGGGGCTCCAGCGCAGACACTGCGCAGAGTATCCTCGAGCACTCGATTGATGCGCTCTGTCTGGTCGTACGTCTGCGGGTGGTTGGCAGTGAACATCTGCAGACGAGTTCCGAGCAAAGGGAACAGCATCTTCCAGAACGGAGCGGTGAACCGCTGGTCTCGATCCGAGACAATGCTCTCAGGCAACCCGTGATAGCGGAACACGCCATCGACGAACAGCCGTGCAGTCTGTTCGTCTGTGACCGTAACGGGCACCGGAGCAAGATGGTGCATCTTGCTCAGCCGACACACGAACACCACAATCC
>NW_008649009.1:313584-314421 GCF_000247585.1 Phytophthora nicotianae INRA-310 | reverse complement strand
CATCCTTTCGTGGGATTGGTGTCTGGGCCGGCACCGCCGAGCTGTTCGGCTTGTTGAAGCGTGAACCAGACGCCACTTCCCATTCGGTTTGCGAACCCAGAAGGTCGGCGTTGAGTGCGGGGACTTCGACTCCCACACCATGCCAGCCTTCGCTTTCGCAGCGAAGAAGGCATCGATTACCTCGCATTGCTTGCGAGGGAGAGGCCACTGCCGCGTGACACAGTACTTTGTGCCAGGTACGAGGTCAATCTCGTGCCGTACTCCACGAACTGGTGGGAGTTGGTACGGTGGGCTCTTCGTGACCACGTCCCGATACTCCGACACTAAAGGACACACCGGATCCTTGGGGTTCTTAAGAATTTCAGAACCCAAGCGCGATTGACGCTACTTACTCAACTCCTCGAGGACCTATTCGTCCAAAACGGAGGAGTAGTTCAACTTTGCCTGAGAGGTCACTTGTTTGATGAGCACCATCTCGGCAATTTCTCCGGCCTTGAGGTTGGCCAGGGAAGACTCAGCCGCCATTTCCTTGAGGTTCAGAAACTCTGCAACCTTTGGCAACGGTT
The DNA here is from genome assembly GCF_000247585.1 of Phytophthora nicotianae INRA-310. Taxonomy (NCBI): domain Eukaryota; phylum Oomycota; class Peronosporomycetes; order Peronosporales; family Peronosporaceae; genus Phytophthora; species Phytophthora nicotianae. The sequence goes on along the minus strand of NW_008649009.1, from coordinate 313,855 downwards.
CCAAATGGACACCAGATGTCTTGACGGGTAAACCGGTCTCGCCATCGAGAATGTGGCAACACCCTTCCACCGACGGTGCCCAAAGAGCCTGGGTCCTGGGCTCCGAGTCGCTGTGCACGACTCCAGTCTAAACATGGATCAGACTTGACTTGCGGCGGCGGCGGAGTCGTCGGCGGTGACCTTGACGTGAAACTTCGTTACCCACGTCGTGGGATGTCGTAATCCTGACATCTGAGGCTCTCGAGGCCTCGTGTGGAGCTATGTTACCCAC
>NW_008649009.1:308864-310114 GCF_000247585.1 Phytophthora nicotianae INRA-310 | reverse complement strand
CTCGGCCTGCTTTACCACGCTAGCATACAAATTGACTAGATCCGCAGCAGCGTCAAAACTTAGAACCACCCCTTTTTTTGTCAAATCCAACACTGTTTATGAACTTCCATACAAATTTCTATTTTAAAAGCTAGTACTTAGTGAAAGCTCCCTTCCCCTTGATGACTGCAAGGCAACGACTAGGCATGGACTCCACGAGTTTGTCCAAATACGCTTGCTCGATGGTGCCCCAAGCGTATACAATGGCGTCCTCCAGTTGCTCTACCATGCGGTACTGGCGGCCATGGGCGTAAACCCGTGTCGCCATTGCCGACCACACGTTCTCGATTGGGTTACAATCGGGCGAGCGAGCCAGCCAGACCATGGTGTCGACTTGCGTTTCCTGCAAGAAATGCGTCGTTTCACGAGAAGTATGAATAGACGCATTATCTTGCTGGAAAACAAAGTCGACACCATAGCTAGCATGAGCAAACGGCAACAAATACTCTGAGACAGTGTAGATGTAGTCACCTGAGTTTTGCCGGCCTCGCAAAATGGCCATCTGACTCTTGCCCTTCGCCCCAAAAGCGCCCCACACCATTACGCTGCCGCCACCCTTCTGGCAGCGTACGTAAGACTGCGCTGGCTGTCGCAAGTCACGCCAATAGTACTTGTAGCCGTCAGGTCCATCGAGATTAAACTTTTTTCATCAGAAAAAATAGTATATTCCCATGTTCCTTCACATATTATGATAATGTTAGCAATTAATCAATATAACCACTGTAAACAAACTTACCAGGGTTAAGAATATGCTTTTCAGCCCACTACAATCGCGCAGCCTTGTGGGCCGGCGTAAGCGGTAGCGTCCTGTCCATCTTCGTGTAGTTCAGATGGTCTACGTTCTTGAGCAGCCGCTGGATAGTCCGCACGGAAGTCTTGACACCGAACTGGGTCTTGAGCTCCGCGGCAAAGAACTTGCCCGTCGAAGCCGCTCGCACGATCTGCCGCACTTCGCGGTCGGTGAGAGCAGGTTGTCGTCCTGCCCTTGGCTTCTCTCTGCTGTCGCCGCTCTGCGGGCCCCTCTCCGCCTTGATCGCGCTCCTCGCAGCCGTTCTTGAGCGGCCGGTTCTGCGTGAAATCTCACGTAGCGAGACTCCACCGTCGTGCAAGCCGATCATCCACCAATATTCTTGGTTAGTGAGGGCTGATCCGCGGCCCATTAGAAAATGAAAGGCTAGGAGCTCCAGCGGAAGCCTCCAGCGCGCTGGTCA
>NW_008649009.1:302446-304589 GCF_000247585.1 Phytophthora nicotianae INRA-310 | reverse complement strand
ACTTAGCTTTCTCCACTTAGTATTTCTATCTAAAATTTAGCACAGAAATATATTTAAGCTATGTACGCATGAGGAAAAATCGCAGTTGCTTCGTTCTGGAAAGGTTTTTCTTTTTTTCCTAAAGCTACTCGCACTGCTCTTTTCAGTACATACCGAGGCGTGTGCTGTAGAAAGCGATTCGTATTGATTCGGTAATCTATCCTTCTGGTTAGTGGGGCAAGATGACAAAATACCTTATTCTGTCGAGAAAAGATGCCACAATTCAATGACATCGCAAGATCCACGTCCACTTTCCCAACTGCTCACACTTCCCAGTTGTTCACCGCTTTTGTTGGCCTTCAATGAAAGCGCAGCAACCATCGTCATCGTTACTAACCACTACCAGCAGCACGACCAGCCTCTAAGATTCTTAGTAAGAACGCCAGCAATGTGAATACTGTACTACAGTTTGTAGAGGAATTCCCACGGTGTTGCTTCTGTCGCAAAATGTACCGTAATGTCAACTGCAGCTGTTATTGCAGAATGACCACAGTTCACCAATATTCTTGGTCCAACCATAGTTGTCGATGCCGTAGTTCCGATTCAGCAGATCAGAACTACTCCCACAATCAGGTCGAAAAAGTTGGAGATATCGGTGGTGTTTTTTTTTCTAATGAAAACCTTGCACTAGGCCACATGCATGAAAGAATATATGTGGCTTTTATCATTGTCGAATGCAGCGGTCTGCGTGTAACTTTGGATTGGACTGATGCTCAGTACTGTACAACACCAGCTCAGTCTGAGCTGCCTCCATAACCCAAAATGATGATGTTGTTTTCTGAACGGGTAATCACTTCGATCGAGCTTGAGATTTGATGCTGCATTTGCATTTTTGACCTCCGACACAAGCTGTTGCCTCGTTGCGCTGCAGTAGTTGAAACTAAGAAGTTAGAACATGATGCTTCGAGCTATAAAGCTGGTCATCCAGGCATCACTGTTGCTACAAGTGCTCCAGTATAGCACCTCCGTGAATGGCGTCGAGGTAAACGAAAATTTTCAGAACACTCAGCTAACATCAAAGGACAAGCTAGGTACCGTTGTCCCCGCGAATATCCCGGACTCACAAGACGAGAATATTAAGAAGCAGGAAGAGCGTGGCTTCTTTGACTGGTTTAGCGATGACGATGACACCACGGCTCCTGCTTCACCTGCCGCGGGCAGTACCCTGGCTGCTGAAGACACATTGGGGGAATTCGCGACTACGACGCCGATCCCTGGCACGGCTGCACGGCCATCTACCAGTAGCCTGATGTCAATGTACGGCAGTATGATTGGCGAATTTACGAAAAACACCGATACTGCCTCGGAAGCCGATGGAAGCACGGTGGGCGCCGGTAGCTCTGCCACTACCCCTAAGACGAAGAAGACGAAGAAGCCTGCTGTCGCTGTGACCTCCACATCGTCTTCGGGCAGTACCTCTGGGAGCGATGCAGCTGAAGCCACACCGAAGAGGAAAAAGAAGACCAAGAAACCTGTGGTGGCTGCCTCCGCGTCTACGTCCGCGTCAGGGAGCGAAGAGAGCGAAGATATCGAAGACAGCGGTTCTGGAAGTGGGGCGCCCCCCAAGAAGAAGAAGACTATCAAGAAGACCAAGAAGCCCGCCGCAGCTGCTGTTTCATTGTCTGAATCGGAGGCTGAATCGGGAAGTGACGACCTGTCGGGCCTACTAGGCAGCTCGACTGCGTCGGGAAGCGACGATGTGTCCGACCTGCTCGGTAGCTCGGCTGGATCGGGAAGTGAAGGTGGCTTATCGGGTCTGCTCGGCAGCACCGGCGGTTCCGGAACTGAGGCAGCCTTAGCGGCCCTGCTGGGTTCGAAATTCGACGCCTCTGGTAGCATGCTCAGCTTTGAAGACTTCAAGAAAACGTTCGGCGACATGTTCGGATCGGGGAGTGGTGGTATTGACCTGTTTGGAGATTCGAGCCCCCCTCAGGACAACACTGTTGAAGACGATGATATTATTCTTGGTGAATTGTACGGTGGTAAGGAGCACGGTGATGCGTTCTCGGACATCAAGAACATCAAACTCGGTCAGTTCATCCTTAACATCACTGTACGCGGCCAGGAGCGCGTGGACTCCGTTGGCATTACGACTATGACTCAA
>NW_008649009.1:279394-302346 GCF_000247585.1 Phytophthora nicotianae INRA-310 | reverse complement strand
GAGGATTTAAACTGTGTGGTGGTGGCAATTCGGAGTTGTTTCAGTCGTATTTAAACACTGAATCTCCATTAGTAAAGGTACGGCTGTTATTTTTGGGTCAGTTCATCCTTAACATCACTGTACGCGGCCAGGAGCGCGTGGACTCCGTTGGCATTACGACTATGACTCAAAAGGTTTACGGTAACCTCGTACATGGTGGTAAAGGCGGAACGGAGGGTTTTATTGAGCCGGCGGTGGGCAACACTATTGACTCCGTTGAAGTGCACTGGGACAAGAACAAGGGCAAGACATGCATCTTCTACATCAAGATGACTACTTCTGGCGGTAAGACGATCGCCACGGGAACGAAAACGGGCAACGCTGCTGTAATCAAGCCGCCCAAGAACTACCAGCTTGCCGGTTTCTACGGCCGTGACAGCAGTTCCGGTATTTTCTGTATTGGTGGGATCTTTACGAAGCAAGCAACTATGGACCTGGCAGTCACGGACGTGATGGCTATCACCACTGATAGCTCCTCCGATGTCTACAACTACAACACCACCATCCGCAATTGGGTTGGGCCGCTGGAAACCGCTGACGATACCGCTTGTTACCAGAAGAAATTCGATGTCAGTAGCCAGGGCATGTGTCCGTCGGGTTTTGACAGAGATGATGATAAGTGCATTTCCCAGTGCCCTCTCAACTACCCCGTACACTGCTTGATGGAATGTATTCCTCAAAATGCCGACTGCACTCAGGAAATCGTCTCTAAAGTTGCATCTGTGGTCGCTGTTGCCTTAAATGCGGCCACACTTGGTGTCTTTGGCACGCTGGTGTCGGCTTACAAGACCGCCAATTTCGTTCTTATGTGTGCCATCAACGTCGTAAACGCCGTCAAATCGCTCATTTACTATCTGCGTTATAAGCAAACGACCATTCCGAAGACCGACACGGAGAAGTTGATGGACAAGGCCTTCCAGATGCAGATCGTCATTCTCGACCTACCTGTGGCTGTCTGCGCTTGCCTCGGTATCAAAATCCCTCCAAAGCTTCAGTTCTCAGCCACCATTCTGGCTGTTGTGTCTGCTATTGTAATGATGGCTGTCATGGTTGGTGAAATTTTATTCGCTAGTCAGGATAACGTCATGCTAATGCTCCGTGAAGTGGGAGCTCTCAACAACACTGTTCCCAGCAGTAAGATCGACGAGCTTGACACATTCCTCCACTCTAAAAACGGTACGTGTGGCTACGAGTTGAGAACCCTCACGAACCGCGTCATGGGCAAGGTCTACGAAATCCGCAACAATACGCCCAATGCTGCTCCGAATGATGTGCGCGTCGCCGTTAGCAAGTCGCCCATCATCACAGAAGACATCCCGGTCGTCACCAACCACTGTATGGGGGAGATCTGGAAGAATAAGACGAGTGCGGCGGCGTACAAAACGCGAAACCTGTTGCGAAAGACGATCGGTGTGATTGTTGACCAGCTGATTGAGGACGGTACGACCGACATGGGTAAGTCCGTGACCAAGAAGGAGAAGGCACTCGAGTACTCGAACTTGGGTCTCTTCGTCTTGTCCATTTTAGATCCTACGGGTATTGCCTGGATGGCTTCCGAATTTGTTCAGCCCATTTGTGGTCCCAGTGAGTACCTGGGTGAGATCGACGACGGTACTCTGTATGATGCTCTGGGTCTCAATACTGTCGACCAAGCATTCCTGGGAAGCTACGGTGTGTGGAAGAAGAAGGGCGATGGCTCCGTCACGGTTTACTTCGAGAGTGTTGACAAGTACGATGTGTCTGTGGTGATCAAGTCTGGTGGTGACAAGCTCAAGGAGGTCAAGGTGCCTGCTAACGGCAACGTCACGTGGACGTCTACGGTAGAGAAACTGGGGGACAAGACATTGTACCTCGATCGCTGGCGCCCTGGTCTCTTCGGTCTGCCTGGTACGGGAGGTGGTTCTCTACTGATGTGGATCCCTCGATCGTCTGAAGGAGGCCAGCTTATTCTCCATGCTCGCCTGAATGTAAGCTAACCGCGATCATCGTGAGTGGGCCAAGTGGAAACTCTTCTCAGATCGTATCAGCAGAGGATTTCCTTTTTTTTTCATAATGGAATACCGTTTGTCGTTTTCAAACACATGGGCTGATTACTGTAGTAGTTGAAGTACTACTTCGAGTTACGTAGTATATTCGTTAAAGTACTTTACTACTGCTGCTCAGGAAGCACCTACTACAACAATCCAATGTATTTAGGGAGACTCGGCGGTCATCATCCACATTAACCATGGTGCGCGCTGAAGAAGAACACGAAACCATGCGCCCTTGTGGGTGTCACACTGGACGGCCGTGTACGTGTGAAATGGGCAAGAAGGCTGTACTTTCTGAAACATTTTCTTGCGGCTTGTGTGTTAACTGCCGACTCAATACTCGCGAAAAGACTCGGGCCAGCAAGAGATCGTTAGAACCACGAAGGTGTCTAAAGAGCGCAGAATACTTCGCGGACTTGGACTTTGACCGGGTGGTTTTACGTGACGACTGCGTATTTCGAATGCGTAAACCGGACTGGAAGTAAGTACTTTAAATGGTGACATCATGCATGACATCAATTGCTTGTACTGACAGCGCTTACGTATATACTGTATCAGTCTGGCTGAGAAGACGCCATTGTACAACCAGCTTCATCAAATGAGACTCGCTATGGTCGAAACTCGAGCAATCTCACTAGCCACAATCGATGGTCAAAAGAGGTTGCGAATTAAGATAGCGAACGACTTGCGAAAGGCCGAGGATGCTATCAAGAAATTGGAGCCGGGGAAGTAAGGAGCTGAGGATTTCTTATGGTAGTGTATTTACCATATTAACTCCAAATGTCGTTTACCATACATAGACAAGCGACGCCCGTGAGAAAGATGACCAAGAAGCGGTCTTGCGTGGACTCGGATGCTTTCGATTCATATTCCACACAGTTAATTGCCGCAGAAACGCTTCTCCCGGATTTACAAATGCGTCTTGAGAAGGCCAACGCAATAATCTCTTTAGAACAACAGAATATCAAGGTAAGCACTCAACCTAAATTTTGTTACTTCGGACATTAAATCATAATGCCGTGTAGATTATCCGCGTGTACGTTCGGGACTTTGCTGTGAGGAAACTGCAGTCATCTATAAGAGCGTATCTCCGCTTCCATCGATGGAGAGATGTATTGAAAACATTCCATGAAGACGTTCACTTGTCTGCAGCGCTGGAGATTCAAGCGACCTGGCGAATGTATACTGCCAAGAAATTAATATGCTTGCTAACATCACGTCGCCAAGAGAACGTCAGATCTAATGCAGCGACAGTAATCAGACGATTTTCTGTCGGAGCGATTGAAGCAAAGACCCGAAAGACTACGGTATCTGCCCACGAAGTCGAAGTAAAAATACCAGCGCAAAACGAAAAATCGGTCGACGCATTTTTTTACATTTTTGGTCGTGTCGTTCTCACCAACACGCTTGCAACTTGGAAAAAATACACAGTTGAGTCAAGGATACTAGCAACACGGAAAACGGTTCGTCTGGTGGAGTAAAATATTCTCTGATATTGTACTTCTGACATGCTTTTGCTGAAGGCTAGTGCTATCCTCATTCAGCGTGTGTACCGTGGCCTTCGCGATCGGATGTCGTTGAAGCGTATTAAAATACGAAGATCTCTAACAGACCGTGTTGGGGCGCTGGTCGACAAATTCATTGTATCAGGAGATTTCTGGGGCTTTATCCTCGAGATCGATGCTGACTATCGACGCTTTATGCACAAAATCGCGGAAGAGGAAGAAGATGCGGCAACCTTCTTGTCAAACGTAATTCGTCAGCGTAAGCATGATGAGGACCAAATGATGCAGGTATTTATCTGGCTTCCTGGGGGAGGTATTTGAATACTAAGCATAGTTATTTGTATGCAGGACTGGTTCACTGCCTCAGCGTTGCAAAATCCTCTCGTCAGTGGCATCGACCAAGTCAAAAAGACTTACACACATGAGGAAGGCATTTCAAGTGGAAGCTCTGTTTCCCAAGCCATGCTGCAATCACCTCTGGTTGAGGACCTCATGGCTCTAAGTCCGAACAAGAAGAAGGACGACATTTTTCCTCCGGATTTTCCTCCAAAGATAATTCGACAAGCGATGGCCAAGGGATTCGCGGTGAGCGAAGTTATTGCTGTCATGTAAGTTTGCTCCTCAGTTACACTGCCTCGAGAGTCTAATAGTGCGTTTCGTTCAGACGAGGGCTACAAGCGCAACGAAAAGATATTGAAGACGGAAACTTGGTCGTGGCAACACTTCAGGAGCGCTCACCATTAATGACGAATCCTTGGACATCTGAAAGAGTTCTACGTGCATCACGAAGCTCAGAAAAGCCACGTGTTCATCCGATTCCCGTCACTAAGCCCATTTGTAAACATCTGAAGAAAGTGGTAGGTAAACGACAGGCGAACTTATTTATCTCCGCGAATCTATTGGAAAGTATTCCAGGCGGAATGAATGCACCGGTTGCAAGGTTGCTGCTAGTAGCTGGACTGCGTTGCTACGATCCAGGTAATCGGGGTGAAAAAGGAGGATTTAAACTGTGTGGTGGTGGCAATTCGGAGTTGTTTCAGTCGTATTTAAACACTGAATCTCCATTAGTAAAGGTACGGCTGTTATTTTTGTGTTAAGCTTAAATCATCATGCACTCTCTTGTGGGAGCAGATAAGGACAGAGCAACAAACTATGGAAGCTGTGAAGCCATTTCTCAACATCCTGCTCGAGAATCGATGCTACACTGCGTACGATATTCTGTACAACGTGCGAGGTGTTGGCGAGTTAATATCCTGGAATATCCCACGTCCTCTCGCGAAAAGCATCTACTGTGTTATCCAAGCGATCCAAGCGCAGAGCAGTCATGTTAGCAGACGCAATATCGTACGAGAAGTTCGTGTCAGTGCTGACTTTGAGCGCTTTCTCAAAACTGGGGGACGTAAGCGAGAAGAATTGCCTTCTCTTGACCCGAAAACAGCTAAAAAGGACTTGAAATCGCCTGAAAAAACCGATCAAAACGCTGAAGCAGAGGCAAGCAGCGCGTTGATGCAAGTGCAATCCAGACTTGAGTCAGACGTACTCGGGCTTCCCCTTCAGAATATCTCAATATCTGCTTGCGAGTTACTGTTCAAAGCTGCATTCTTGACAGACACTGAAGATCCGGCCACAACAAGCACATATCACAATTTCTTGCATTTACTCCTAGAATTTCAAGTTTCTGGAGACACTGAGGCCATGCGGCAATTTATCGCAGCTCGAGTTGTACGTGCCAAAGCCATTGCTGATGACCACACGTCCATTTTCCAGCTGTTTGGTGTAGCAACTGCCAGCGACTTAGTGGTAAGATATGCACTTAATATGTCAAGATATTAATCATACTCACCGTTTTGATCTCGTTACCTGAAAACAGACAAACGATTTGCTTCAAGTGCTGGTACGAGATCAATCCCTACAGCAAAAAGTGATCGAATTGCTTGGTTCACTTCTGATTTCCAGCCCGAAAACTTCACTGCAACTTGACAATTCAATAACCCACCAGAGCTCACCATTCGAACGCGCCAAGCGTCCCAATCTCTCTCCTCTGCTTCGACATGCTAAATCTGTTATCGATCCATTAGGTAAAACCTAAGGATGGTAAGATTTTAGTTGCAAAGCTCCAGCGTCGAGCTGAGAGATGCTTCTAAGATCATGAGGTGTGTGAAGTCATTCTCAACGGATTGGGAATCTGCGTTACTCCGTCCTGATGTCGATTCTTCGATTTTCAGCTGAAGGCGCTTGCTGATTCGCGTCAACACATCCCTGATACCGTGATTGGTAGTTTTTGTTTGGATGCCTGTTGTGTTGTCCTGTTTCATGATTAAGAGTATCGAAGATTAGCAAACTGTATGAAATTATTTGACCTCAAATCATCCACTGACCTTGTCGCGGATGTATAGAAACCGAACGAGACTCAAACAACTTGCAACTAGATCAGCATGCAACACAAGGTCGCGTTCTGCAGATTTGGTCAGTGTATCTTGAAGCAGCAAGCAGATTTCTGTTGTCTTGAAAGCTATTTAGACAAAAAAGAGAGAGAGAGAGAGAGAGAGAGAGAGAGAGAGTGGGAAAATTTAGTCCGTTTGTTGAGGTCGTTTGTGCTGGATACGTACGTGATTGTGAATTCGTCTCAGACGAAGACCAGGACTGAACTGCATCGTTGCGAACAAAATCTACCAGCACGGCTGCAACATTTCCATACGGGCACTTAATGATCAGATCTCGGAGAATCCAAAATCTAATAAAACGTAAAAAAAATAAAATAATAATAATAATAATAATAATGGAGTGTGGTGTTAGTGAGAGATTACGAGAAAAGGATCAGCTTACTGTACCGATCAGTGACTGCAATCTTGGACACCAGTTCTTTCAGAACAGCTAGAGTTGACGACCTATCGTTGACCTCAGGAAATGCAACCATTGCGTTTGTGATGACCTGAATCAATGGAGACATCCAATCTCGTTTGCGAAAAGCTGCAAGAAGTATGCATTAACAACTGTAGACATCTTATTAAAAGCACATTGCCATCGCATCACGTACATGCAGCTTGTTGCCGGAATGACAGAGAAGTGTCATTGTTCTCGTCACGTCCCCGCTCAGCATCGAGCGTAAGTTTGTCATTCGGGCAAACATCACAGATAACTCGCAGCACTTCGAGACCACAAAGGCGTTCCTAATCCGGTCCAATAGACAGAAGCACCTCAATATCGTGGCAATTTACCGGCCATCCTATAACAACACACCATACCTGATGATCTTTTGAGTGGATCATGTAGTGCGCATAGGCAGCAATATGGAACAGCCACGAGAACGGCGACACAGCCGCAGGCATCACATTAACCCCATGCTGCTCATCTGTAATCATCGCGTGCACAAGATTCCCAATTCCGCGGTAGGACCAGGCAGTAAAGCTGTACTCCTGCCCCGACGTCTGTAGGAAGTATCGATACTTCGTTAATCCCCACGCCTTGGCCACTTGTTCGGTTATCCACTGAGTATCCTCGCTCTCAAATTCCCCAGTATGTTCTGACAATCCCTCATCATCATCCGAGTCCAACTCCGACTCTGCTTCCGAGTCACTCTCGTACGATGGTAGGAGCGCTCGTCGGCACTCGATCAGCTCTTCACGGAAGCGAAGTGTAGCCAGGATCACGTGGATCTCCACCCCACACAACAACACTTTGGCCACAAGGCGTGACTTTATCTCGCTATCTTTCGAAACCTTTGCAAATAGGTACAAGAGAGCTGCAATGACCACTCCACGCTGACTAACAGCCTCTTGCTCGTCGTCCAAAGCGTCAGCAACTAACACCGTCGAGTGTATCAATGGTTCGATGAATTGGAGGCACAAATCGACCCCTTCCTGTGTCGAGATTGTAAATTCTCGACTGTCTACATCGCTCATACCATCTATCTCGTCATTAGAGACCAGACTGAAGACTTGGCGCAGCACGACCGAGCAAGCATCTTCCAGGAACTTCCAGCGCTTACGTTGGATGTCACTTAGAGCTGCATAACGCAGTCAATACGTCGAATTTAGACACATTTCTGGTGTAGAAACATCGAGCAGCAATTCACCTTCATGCACTACTGCGAATTGAGCGCGTAGGTCCTCTATAGACGCCGCGGCCGGCAGCCCAGCAAGCGCATCTAGCAGCTCCTCCTTTCCCATTCCAACGGGGTATCAAATGCACATTTTTGACCAATAAAAAGAAAGATCTTGATTCGTACTTAAACGAGCTCCAAACGCTCATCATCAGATATGGCTACATTGAAGTGGTTGTGTCTCTTGCTGCGCAACATGAGCCGACGTGCCGTCTCCAGCTCCCGCTCCAGCTCCAGTCGAATCGATCGTCGCATAGTTTCTTCCACCTCTTGCAGACGCTTTTGCTTGGTTTCTTCGTCTTTCAGTCGTCGATGCTCCTCTATAGTTGGGTGGCGACGTAATCGCTCGCTTTCTTCGCTCTGACGAGTCTTGGCGTCTGCTAAGCGCTGCTGAAGACTCTCAATCTCGGACTGCAGCGTTATTTCTTCCTTCTCCAGTTGCGTGTGTTCTGCTAGTGCGTACTGGAGTGACTGTTTCTCCTGTCGCCAGAACTCTTGAGCCCGTTCTTCAGCAGAACGCAGCGGTGGCCACGTAGCTGCCATGATACTTGGATATTCTTCGAAATCAGGAAGATCCACCAGTTGACGTTGTATGACGCGCTTTCCTAGAGTTCGTTGGACTATTCGAGCAGAGCGTTCAAGACGTTTTAAATGCATCAGGTGGCGATATGCTCTCGAATAATACTTGATCTTGGCTTTCGAGACGGATATCCGCCATGCTCGTTGAATAATACGCGCTGATTGCTCGCGTCTTCCAGAGTACTGCCGGTGATACCAACGCTGAAGTTTGACTGCATTCTGTAAACGTCGAGCTCTTCGCTTGCGGATGAAAGGGATCAAGAATGAGGTCAAGACAGCAAGACCAAGCTTTGTCCTCTTTTCCACCCAGTGTTCACGCCACCGTCGTTGGATTCGAAACGAAGCCTGACGTCGCACAGTTTTTCTTCGTAAGGATCGATACGATAGATAATCTACAAGTAGTCGTTCAGCTCGATTCCTCCGGTATAGTGCCTCGCTCTTAAGCTGGCAATAGCGTCTCCAAATGTACTGAATGTAGGCAGCTGCAACATGCTGAAGCTTCCGCTCCATGCGCGAAGCTTCACGCTCCTCTTTCAATATCCTCACACGTTCAGCTTCTGCAAGTTCATTCTCCATTTGCTCTACTCGGTAAGCCTAAGAAAAAAGGTTAGACCAGCATCGGGAGCATAGATGTAGTCATTGATGCACCTGCTGTAGTGCTCGGTCTCGAGCACGAGCTTGTCTCCTCCTCGCACATTCCACCACTCGCCTTTGCCGATCAAGGGAGTTATCAGAGAAGAATCGATTCTATGAAGCATCATTAACATACGCGCTTGTGAGCCTGAATCACCCCGTTTGTCGCTTACTCGACCACTAACCGCTATAGTAGCTGCAAACGCATACTGTCGAAGATGCTGCGAGCTTGATTGGCGATGCAGTAGCTGTGTAGCTGTAGCTTGGAAGTCCCTACCGCTCATTTCTACTAAAGACCATCGACTTAAACGTGGGGGAGGAACAAATCAACCAAACTACGTTCAAAAATAGTTGGCTGGTGGCTTAACCAATTGGTTCGGTTTCAATCTGGAGAGTCTCGGGTATAGTAACCCCGACGATGCTCTGTGAGTTTGGGTCGTGAGTAGTTTTCATGTCGACGTTGATTAATGATGGAGCCGTTCCTTCGCTTCCGAAAAATGAAGATCTTCCTCAATCTCGACGGGCTAGTGTCCGTCGACCTAGTAGTGCTCGCTCCAGCTTCGTGCAGCAAAAGCTTCAAACAGCGTTATCACAAGCGGAAAAGACCTCACACGAATTGACCCAAGGCTCACATTTTGAACACTCGTAAGATCCTACGTTTGTGCTCTTGTAGTTTTGATTTTAGTACTCATGATTGTTGATTGTATCGATAGCGAGGATTCTCGGGCTCCAGGAAATGGTCACGTGGATCGTAGTACTGCTCGATATCGTAGCGCAGCAGGCGTCGTTTCATTCACAGACCCTGCTACTGCATTCAGTTACTCAGCGAGTTTCATGCCAGGAGTTCATTTCTACACATTCCTAGCAGCGAAAGAAGCTGCGCCTCCAACAACAGCTAGGGGGCGAGCAAATCACAGCAATCATTTTTCGGGTAGTAATCACGTATCGGGAAACGAGAACTATGGAAACCACGGTAACCCAAGACTGACAGCGAGAAAGCAGAATTTAAAGTTGAATGTGCCCGATACGATTTTATATGGCGAGACGGGACGAGCTGTATGGATTTACACTGACAAGGAGGGGTATGTGCAGCGATCAACCGAGTTTAGTGACAAGCAAGTGCTCGACAAATTTGTAGAGTGTTCTCCGAGAGCAGACGACAAGCATTTAGTAGTTTATAAAGAACCTATGACTACGATGGCTGCGATGAGTCGTCAAAATGGTCATGGACCGGCAGTATTCAACTCACAAGGAAATCAATTGCGCTTGCTAAACCTCGGTGAGGTCAGGACTCTTTTGAATGGAGTGATGGCCATGCACAAGTCTTTTGCTCTTCAACAATTCATTAAGTGCAACGGATCCAAAGCCTTTATACAGCGAGCAGTGTACGAAGCTGGAAAGCCAGCACATGCGTGGATGATCAGTAATGTTGAGCCATTCCGAGACCCCAATGCTCCATCGCCGTACTCTCCTGGTACCGCACAGCAGGTCTCACCACGACCTGGGCTAATTCGATCAAATAGTTCTTCCACAATAGCCGCCACTGGCTCTGAAGGCACGGTTCCTCTTGTCAGCCGCCTCTGCACCAGTATTCAAACCGACAAGGCGTGCACTTTCGTCAAACTTACCGAGCGCGGATGTGCTACAGTCTCCGAGCTTAATCTACGCGTACGTATCAAGGCACCTACAAAATGTTTCTTAATGACAACTAATCTCTTGTTTGGTGCTTGTACAATACTCACAGATAGTTCGATACATTGAGCATCGGTTGCATATTTCAATCCAGACGTTTGTGGCCGATTTTGTTAAAGATGCCGTCGGGGAGTGGTGGTTGCTGCAGGTGAAGGCCTTCCAAGTACAGAGTAAATTTCATCCGGGTCGAGTATTTTCCTTGCCACCTAAATTACGAATGGCCTATTTGAATTATCGTGATACGGCGATTCTCGATGACGACGACGATGATGGTTTTGACGAAGATCGACGTAGTAAAGCAAGGTATCGTTACTACCGCCGAACCATTGCCCCTCTGTCCCAGCGTAATATCCACAGACTCGTCCAGTGCAAGTGCTGTCTGGCAGCTTATCCTAGTAGCGAGCTTTCGTTCAAGATGACGTTGAAAATGATCAGTGATATGCTTTTACGGATACGTTCTCGTCTCCCACAAGAGAAAACATTATCGGCCCCATTTGCTCGAGAGCTCCCGGAATCAGCCGTAGCGTACGAATCGTGGAGTGTTTGCAGCTTTTGTTACGCTATCTACGAACGTGATCAGCAACTGCAGCGTATTGAGACCAAATTTTCAGCAGCATTAGGACTTCCTAACACCAAGACTATGGATGAAGGCCTGAGTCGAATTCAAGACCGAAGCTACGTGTTGGACCCGGCAGTGACTGCTTCCGTCATGCCTTCGCAGCTTACACTTTGTCGGTTGGTGTTAGTGATTAACGCGATATACGATATCCCGCCTGAGCTGTATAATGCCGAACTGGAAAATGCCCGGATGGAAGCGGCTGCAGATGAAGTTGCAGCAGCCGAAGGACGGAGAAGGTCGCAGCGTGCTAATGCATCGCGGTTGTATTTGCGTATTAATGCATTGGGGTATACAGAGTGCATTCCAATTAATCCAGACGATATAATGGTGGCCAGCGAGAAAGCACCAGTTGGAGCGCGTCGACGAGATAGTGTTGCGAGCTCTGCGAGTGACGATGATGATGTAGAGTCTCGTGACGACGCTAATGAACCTCAGTCTGCCCAGCATCAAGACACCTGGAAGCGGTTGCCACATTCTCAGATTACCCCCTCGTCATCAAACAATGAGGTTAACTACTGGCTTCCCACGAGTTTAATCCGTACCATCCCGTTCTTCGCCCCACGCACACCGTTACAGTCAAAGTTAAAGGAGACAAGTGGTATCGCCCCATTCCTGACCGAAGACAATAGTGTCCGGGTCCAGTTAATCCGTGCTACCGAGCCTCCTTTGCAGGACCCGACAGAATTAGCAGTAAGACGAAGACCGAGGAACCGGCGGGCTGCACTTGTACCTGCAGCAGGGACTATTTCAGACCTTGTATCACAAATGCATGGACCCTCTCATTCCGTCGTACTTGGATCTACGAAAATCCGCATGACGCAGTTCAGAAGCTCGTATGTGACCAAGATTGACTACTACGCTTGTATGGCTATTACAGGCGAAATGCTAAACATTAAGGGGAATATCGGTTTAGAGCGTGTACGCTACGTGGACTCTAAACTCCTCACGTCGCAACATCGTCTGCGAGTTTACAATGGAGTATTTGTGCCTGATGAATCGTACACAACGGGCGAACCCTTATCCTCCGAGTGGATGGACTGCTTTCGCGCTTCAAGCTATGTGAAGCGACTCCCAGCGACTAACACCACAACAGTCGAACCTGTTGAGAGTATAAAGAAGAGTGTAGTAACCCGCCGAAATAGTATGATAGGCAATCAAGGTGACAATCAGCCACGTCGTGCCTCCCGACCGACTTCATCCAGAGTGTCACTGATGGACGAAGACGAAGAGATGGACATGGAACTCGAGCAAATGATCGAGAGAGCCAATCTGAAGCAGCAAGAAGCTTATTTCCAACAAATGAATCCAGCGCACCAGTCTCCTAACAACAACCGAGAGGAAATGAAAACGGAGTCCGCTAATGCCATCAAGCACAAGTTACTTTGCACCAGTGCTCGAATGCCTTCGAAGAGTGCCTCTCAAATGGCTATGCTGCTCAACAAGCCTATCATATCTCCGCGCTCGGAGCTTGCAGATTGTCCTGAGGTTGACACCAACGCCAACAATGCACCAACATCTCCGAAAGGAACGTCTTTAATAGTGCCATCCCCTCGAAACCGCAAGTGGATATGGTCTGTTGTACTTTCGATCAGCCAAGCACATAATTTACAGTCACGAGAGCGCTCGTGCTGTCGATGGGAGTGCCACTACACGCTGCTTAATCAACGACGTTCTGCACTGGAACGGCTGCCAGTAAGCTGCAGAACTCGACCGGGAGCTCTTTCTACCTCTGCATCAGTGGACGCTATCTCATCACACTTAAGCTCCGTTTATTCTCCACTAGAAGTGCAATTCAACTGCACGCACAAGTTTTGGCTAACAGGGACGACGCTAATGGTCCAAGCTTATCTCCGAAACAATCCGGAGCTTAGACTTTACTTCCGCAACGACATGTACGCATCGACACGATCTGAATCCGAAGGAGAGTTCTACGGAGTCTTAAGACTCTCGAAACTCCTCGAGAATCGAGGCTTTGACACCACAATCGACATTCTCTCTGTTCACAAGGACAACAACATCACACCGAGGGAAGCAGCCGCCATTTCAAGAATGTCGCCGTACCTGTCACTCTCCATGCAACTTACACGAGGGTCAATCGACCCCGACGAAGCCATTGCAGATAATAAGTTCGTAGAACTCGGTTGCACAGTCGAAGGCCTGCAAGTGCTCCGGAAAGTATCATAATAATCATAATAAAACCACAACTTCAACTTCGTGTCTACGGTTGTAATTAAGTGAAAGAACATGGTTGGCTAAAATCTAAAACTAAAAGGACCGATTTTAACCAATGGATTTAGCGATTCCTTGATCTCGAGCCATTCGCCAGTATGAGCTCACTACTGCAGGGTCTCAAGTTCGTGAAGCGCTCGGAGAGCGACGAGAAGAATCCGAAGCGTGAAAAGAAGGACAAAAGCAAGAAGAGGAAGAAAGATAGCAAACACGCGAAGAAAAAGCACAAGAGCAAGCACAGAGACGCGAGCAGCAGCGAAGAAGAAGACGATGTAGAACTCAAACCGACCGATACCAAGCCCGCTTTACCGCGGGACGAGTGGATGTCTATGCCCTTCATGAGGCCCGAAGCGGAACCTATTGAGCCAGCCAAAACAGCCGACGAGCTTCAGGCTGAAGCCAAGCAGAAAAAGATCCAGGAAGAGATCGATGCTGGCATGAGGGAGCCTGTGACTGGGATGGTCTATGGACTGTATGACCCTAAGAACCCCGACGCTCCACCCTCAGTATCTAGTAAAATAGTTCGAGGGGAAGAAGAGGAGAAAGATGCAGACATGAAGGCAGAAGACGAGGAAATGCCGATGTTTGGAGACGGAGGGGCGAGTTGGCGGGCCAAAATGTTGAAACGAGCGGAGGATAAGGCACGAGCTTCTGGTGTCGCATTGGAAGATGTTGTGGGCGAGAGATTTGGCTCGGTTAATGCACTGAAAGAGAGTTCGAGGGGGTCAGCTAGGGAGAATGCTCATCTACAGTATAAAAGGCATCGGATTGATGACGATGATAAGAAGGTAGGACGAGAGCGACGGACATTGGAGATCGGGCGTGATGTGAAGGATAAAACGTTGCTGTCGAAGTATTCGACGAGAGTGCAGCGGTCCGTGACGCAAAACATGGAAACAGATAGCGAACGTGATCAAAGGTCTACGCGTAGAGACAACCGAGACGAGGAGGAAGAACCGATCAACTACGATAAACTTCCTGACTTTGAAGACCGTGGCTTCAGGTCGAATCGGGAACATCGTCATCGTGGTAGACATGCTCGCGAGTACGGTGACAGAAGCTCTCGAATACGCAGCCGTAGCTACAGCAGAGAGCGATCAGATCGTGCGAAACGTCCACGACGATTGAATAGACGTTCTCGCTCTCGATCCCGACACCGTTCTCGGTCGCCAGTTCGAGATGCCAAGCCCGGCCGTGGCCGGCCGGAAAGAAGCGCATCATCGAAGCCTGAACAACGTTCACCACCAGCTCCACCAGCAATCAAAGAGAGCGCTCCATCTCCTCGTGTCGATGAAGGGAAAACCGCAGCAGACAAACTTGAGGCGGAAAAAAGAAATGCCTTCCTATACGGCAACAAGAAGCCTGTCAATCTCACTACAGAAAACGTATCGGATTCCCCTGACACGAAAGTGCAGAGCTCTCCTACAAGAAGCACCACGTCTGCTCTGTCAGCGAAAAGCGGTGCTGATAAAGTGGATGAAAAGGCCGAGCTGAACAAGTTAGCAGCCAAAGCCTTGCGGGCTCAAATGATGGGCAAGACTGCTCTGTTCCGCAAGTTGACGGAGCAGCTCAACGAGCTGGAAGCCAAGCTGGAACGTGAGAAGACAGCTGCTGCCATTCCTCATTACGAGGCGATCACTGGAGCCCTGCCGCCGCTAGAGAAAGAAGACATGCGCTATGGATCCCGAAAGGGTAAGAAGAAACAGGCAGACCCCATGGATATTAACGGGCCAGACCTGGCTGCTTCACTTGAAGAGTTGGTACGTGAAGAGCGCATGTCAAGCACAAGAATTGGCCAAGGCAACATGGATTCTGTCCATGCACGGAATATTATTCGACTCGGCTCGCGCTACAAGGGAACGGAAGTGAACGCCCAGAACCTTTCGAGTGGCTTTGACGAAGAGGATCAAGTGGATACGAAGATGCTGCAAGAGCCTGGATCGAACCTTACTCGCCGCGCGCAAGCTCAGCGCGACCACTCTGTTGCCGTCAATGAAAGTAAGCGATGGGACGAGAGGACACAGAAGTGCCAGCTGTGTATGAAGAGCGTCGCCTTCAAGAAGCATTTGATGCTGTCCTTAGGTGAATTTACGTATCTAGCCGTGCCAAACCGACCTCGCTTGCATCCTGGACACTGCGTGATTGTACCAATCGAACACACGTGCTCTACCGTCCAAGCTGATGAGCAAGTGAGCGAGGAGATCTCACGTTTCCAGAGTTCTCTTTTGGGTATGTGCGAACAGCAATACGGCATGAGTATGGTCTTTATTGAGCAAACGAGCGCTCCTTATCGAAAGCGACACACTGTGATCGAGTGCATTCCCGTGGACTCTGAGCTGGCATTGGATACCCCGTTGTACTTTAAGCAAGAGCTAATGCAGGCTGATGGAGAGTGGAGCACGCACAAGCCGATCATTGACACGAGCAAAGGAGGGATTAAGAGTCACGTTCCACCCACGTTCCCGTACTTCCACATCGAGTGGCGTACGCCACAAGGACGAGGAGGATATGTGCATGTGATCGAGGACGACAACAAGTTCCCGCGTGATTTTGGCGTCAATGTCGTGGCTGGTATGCTTGATGTGACCCCACCGAAGTACGGAAGACGTGAGGGTCATCGCCGCTCGCTCGAGGATGAAAAGCGCGACGTGCTGGCGTTCCTGAAGAGCTGGGAAACTTTCGACTGGACGCAGGTGCTTGATGGCGGAGAAATCAAGCAGCAAAGCTGAGACGATGGTACAAGACAAAACCTCAGCACTTATAATCCATGCAACCAATTCGCCGCACATATTACTCAAGAAGTGGAGTCAAACGCTGGCAGTGGGGATGGTCGACTAGAAATTCATAGGCGCTGCCGTGCGTGAGATGTTCGCCAAGATGGCATTGTCGGGGTAACTCGTGGCAGGAATGAATTTGTACGCTGTTTGCAAAAAGAATCGTAGATGCTACAGGCCATGCATTTTCGAGAAGGGATAAGTATAATCTCAGCTTACAGAAAACAAGTACTTTTCGTACCAGACTCGCCATGTCATTTAAATCTGCATACAACGAACATAACCCAGCAAGTCAACTTCTCACATTTTGCACAATCCTTCCTTCCAGCTAGAATTACCAATAACATAGTAATTCAACACGCACCTGCAATGTCACTGGAACAAGCCACTGCCCTCCCAGACCAAGACATCGTTCATTCAACACATTATCTGATGTATTCGTTTAAACATGTGAACAACGTTTCTCATATCTTCTGAGAAGTGCTGGCATTGAGATTCCGTCTAGCTAACATTCAAACGAGCATGGAGAATAAGCTGGCCTCC
Source organism: Phytophthora nicotianae INRA-310 (assembly GCF_000247585.1). Taxonomy (NCBI): domain Eukaryota; phylum Oomycota; class Peronosporomycetes; order Peronosporales; family Peronosporaceae; genus Phytophthora; species Phytophthora nicotianae. The sequence goes on along the minus strand of NW_008649009.1, from coordinate 285,601 downwards.
TTCAGACGATCGAGGGATCCACATCAGTAGAGAACCACCTCCCGTACCAGGCAGACCGAAGAGACCAGGGCGCCAGCGATCGAGGTACAATGTCTTGTCCCCCAGTTTCTCTACCGTAGACGTCCACGTGACGTTGCCGTTAGCAGGCACCTTGACCTCCTTGAGCTTGTCACCACCAGACTTGATCACCACAGACACATCGTACTTGTCAACACTCTCGAAGTAAACCGTGACGGAGCCATCGCCCTTCTTCTTCCACACACCGTAGCTTCCCAGGAATGCTTGGTCGACAGTATTGAGACCCAGAGCATCATACAGAGTACCGTCGTCGATCTCACCCAGGTACTCACTGGGACCACAAATGGGCTGAACAAATTCGGAAGCCATCCAGGCAATACCCGTAGGATCTAAAATGGACAAGACGAAGAGACCCAAGTTCGAGTACTCGAGTGCCTTCTCCTTCTTGGTCACGGACTTACCCATGTCGGTCGTACCGTCCTCAATCAGCTGGTCAACAATCACACCGATCGTCTTTCGCAACAGGTTTCGCGTTTTGTACGCCGCCGCACTCGTCTTATTCTTCCAGATCTCCCCCATACAGTGGTTGGTGACGACCGGGATGTCTTCTGTGATGATGGGCGACTTGCTAACGGCGACGCGCACATCATTCGGAGCAGCATTGGGCGTATTGTTGCGGATTTCGTAGACCTTGCCCATGACGCGGTTCGTGAGGGTTCTCAACTCGTAGCCACACGTACCGTTTTTAGTGTTGAGGAACGTGTCAAGCTCGATAGTGTCGCCGTTAAGCGCAGTAGTGTTGAGAGCGCCCGACTCACGAAGCATGAGCATGACGTTGTTCGAAGAAGCGAAAATGGTCTCACCGATCATGACAGCCATCATGACAATTGCCGACACTACAGTCAGTATGGTGGCCGAGAACTTGAGCTTGTGAGGGATTTTGATGTTGAGGCATGCGCAAATAGCTAGGGGCAGGTCAAGAATGACGATCTGCAACTGGAAGGCCTTGTCCATCAGCTTCTCTGTGTCGGTCGTCGGGATCGTGGTCTGCTTGTAACGCAGATAGTAAATAAGCGACTTGACGGCATTCACGACGTTTATAGCGCAGGTGAGAGCGAAATTGGCAGTCTTATAGGCGGCCACCAGTGTACCGAAGATACCCATCGTAGCCGCATTTAGAGCGACAGCAATGACTGCGGAAACTTTAGCGACAACCAACTGGGTGCAATCAGCGTTTTGAGGCATGCACTCCATCAAGCAGTCAAGGGGGTAGTTCAGAGGGCACTGGGTGACGCACTGGTCGTCGTCCTTGTTAAATCCCGACGGACACACGCCCTTGCTGCTGACATCGACTTTCTTCTGGTAACATGAAGTGTCACTCGCTATTTCAAGAGGACCCACCCAGTTTCGAATAGTGGTGTCGTAGTTGTAAATGTCTGGAGAGCCTTTGCTGCTGATTGCCATCACATCCGTGACTGCGAGATCCGTAGCTGATTGTTTTGTAAAAATCCCACCAATACAGAAAATACCAGAACTGCTCGCACGGCCGTAGAAACCGGCAAGCTGGTAGTTCTTGGGCGGCTTGATTACAGCAGCGTTGCCCGTTTTCGTTCCCGTGGCGATCGTCTTACCGCCAGAAGTTTTCATCTTGATGTAGAAGATGCATGTCTTGCCCTTGTTCTTGTCCCAGTGCACTTCAACGGAGTCAATAGTGTCGCCCATCGCCGGCTCAATAAAACCCTCCGTTCCGCCTTTACCACCATGGACGAGGTTACCAACAGCTTCCTGAGTCATCACCATAATACCAATAGCGTCCACGCGCTCCTGGCCGCGTACAGTGATGTTAAGGATCATCTGACCGAACTTGATGTTCTTGATGTCCGAGAACGCATCACCGTGCTCCTTACCACCGTACAATTCACCAAGAATAATATCATCGTCTTCAACAGTGTTGTTCTGCGGAGTGCTGGGGTCTCCGAAGAGGTCAACAGCACTACTTCCCGATCCGAACATGCTGCCGAAATTTTTCATGAAATCTTCAAAGCTGAGCATGCTACCAGAGGCGTCGACTCCCGAACCCAGCAGGGCCGCTAAGGCTGCGTCAGTTCCGGAACCACCGGTGCTGCCGAGCAGACCCGATAAGTCACCTTCACTTCCCGATCCAGCCGAGCTACCGAGCAGGTCGGACACATCGTCGCTTCCCGACGCAGTCGAGCTGCCTAGTAGGCCCGACAGGTCGTCACTTCCCGATTCAGCCTCCGATTCAGACAATGAAACAGCAGCTGCGGCGGGCTTCTTGGTCTTCTTGATAGTCTTCTTCTTCTTGGGGGGCGCGTCACTTCCAGAACCGCTGTCTTCGATATCTTCGCTCTCTTCGCCCCCTGACGCGGACGTAGACGCGGAGGCAGCCACCACAGGTTTTTTTGTCTTCTTTTTCCTCTTCGGTGTAGTTTCAGCTGCATCGCTGCCAGAGGTACTGGCTGAAGACGATGTGGAGGTCACTGCGGCAGCGGGCTTCTTCGTCTTCTTTGTCTTAGGGGTAGTGGCAGAGCTACCGGCGCCCGCCGTGCTTCCATCGGCTTCCGAGGCAGTCTCGGTGTCTTTTGTGAACTCTCCTAGCATACTGCCGTACTTTGACATCAGGCTACTGGTGGATGGCCGTGCAGCCGTGCCGGGGATCGGCGTCGTAGTTGCAAATTCTCCCGAAGTTTCTTCAGCAGCCGGGGTCGCGCCTGAGGGTGGCGAAGCCGGAGCCGGGGTTTCATCGTCATTGCCGAACCAGTCGAAGAAGCCACGCTCTTCCTGTTTCTTAATATTCTCGTCTTGTGAATCCGGTATATTCGGCGGGGCTATGGTACCCAACTTGTCTTTTGAAGAGAGCTGAGTATTCTGAAAGTTTTCTGTAATCTCGACGCCTTTCGCCGAAATACAACACTGAAGCACCTGCAACATCAATGCTGCTTGCAGTATCAGTCTCACCGCCCCGAGCATTATGCTTGTACTTCTTGGTCTCCGGTGCGGTAGTCTGGGAAAGTAGCGAACTGGCTTGTGTCGCTCTCAGAATAATGCAGAATGTGGCGGCAAATCTCATGCTGTATGGCAAAAGAGAATTCTCTTTATAATGATTCAGATACCCATTATTAATATAATTGAGCTGTAAAAATGAAGAAACGGTTTTGGACATGAATTGACTTTAACGTGTGTACCTCCTATAGCACTGTAGTTCACATTACTGCTTTAATGTTCAGCGAACACGAACGTGCACATGGAACAAAACTTCTGTGCTCTCTTTTCCAAAACAAACTTCACAGGTTATGTCAAAGGATTGTATGGTGGTACAGTGCGTTTGACCAGCCTTGGGATGTTTTGGTAGGTTATAAACGAAGCACCCGAACGTTTGTTTGTATAGACCAGATCTACAACAAGTCTAGAGTATATGGAGCCAAGAAGGAGTTCGAAGGAGTTTAACGTGGACTACCAGAGTAGAGTGCACACGTAGTTATCGAACTTTTAAGAGTCAAACGTTAAAAAATTTTTTGCGTTTTCTTGGTTTTGTTTTTTTAGATTGATATAATGTTCTTTTTATTTGCACACACAATCCATTTTTGTCCGACCCGTTGCTTAGTTCTGTGTTTCTGCCATAATCTCTGTGCTTCAACCAATCTTACTCCGTGTTTTTCTTCCTATTTGTGTACTATTATATAAGCATGTATGTGTATATATACAGCAGCAAAATTTAGTTGCATGGCCAACACCAGCATGATTCCGAACACTCATTAGGGTCGTAAACCTTCGTTTCGATGTGATTACGAACACTCTCCGGGGTCGTAAACAACTTTATAACGTGATTTCGAACATACTGCAATCCACCTCCAACGCAACAGCACCCGACAAGTTGTCGGCGACAACACGACAGTACAACTATTGGAACTAGAATAACTTGTCTCTGCAAAGCAAATGACAGGGCAAACCGCCAGCACACCACCAGCTGTAATGCCAAGTAGCAGTATAGTGTTGGTACAATCAAGCTATATCGGCAATACTTTAATAACCAAACCATACCCCACAAGCCTACAATAGATACACCAAATGAAAACTCACTGTCAAATGTTGCGTAAAAATATAAACTGACGAGTATTGATGACAACACCAGGAAACCTTCCTCAATGAATGCATACTACATTGAAACACAAGTATATGTACGATTAAAAAAAAGTTGGGGTTACCACCTAGTGATAACTAGACTGAGAAGCAGAAGTATACATGTCGTAATGCCATCCCGTAGTAGGTAGTACTTGCTGTTTTGAGTCAACCCGAAAATCTACTGCTACTAGTAGCAGATAATACTGATGCACTCAATAGTTTAGTCTCTGCCACTTCCCAGCATATCACCAACTACACCCTCCGACGTAAGTAGAGCTTGTCCTAGCACGACTGACACGTCAGAGATTCTCCCAAACAGCTGAAGCATGGGCGAAACTAAGTCGATGTTGGGCTCTAGACGTATGATACGGCCATTGTCTTCAGCAAAGAGAAATGTCACGGTACAGTTGCAGTCAATACGCTGACCAACGAGTTTCTTATCCAGCATCGGCACTGTGTCGTTCGGGGTTTTGAGATGTGGGAAAACCCATTTCACCGTAAATTCCGTGATGGACACACTGAGCGTGGCAACTGCAAACACGACGCCTGGTGTTACAGCCTCAACTCGCTTAAGTTCGACATGAGGTTCCCCGAAATACAGTGAGTAGCGTCTCCACTGGTCCATGAGTGCATTGATACCACGTAATTCGCCCATGGCCACGTCATGAACCAGGGATCTCTGCATGAACTTAAGGCTCTGTCGCGTCTCCGGGTGCTTCATCATCTCCCCCATGCTCGCCAGTCGCCAGGGAGATCGGAAGCCGTCTTCTAAGAGATGAAACACTTCTCCAATAATGGTCCATGGGCTTTGGTTGGTTTTTCGCTCGAACCGGATGCTCTGTCTCTTCAGTTCGAGCCCTTGGATCTCCTCTTCCACTCGCTGCTTTTCCTGTTGGAGATTGCGTCTCCAGATTCGCTGTCTTTTTCGATAACGAGCTTGGTTCACTCGACATTGCTCGCGTCGAACGGCCCGCTTGTCCATTAGGGTCGGTGTCGTCTTCGGGTGGAATTTGGGATGCATTGTGGTCAGAGCTTCGGTCATTACTGTTTCTGACTGCTTCCGAATCGTAATATGCCGAATGGTCTACCAAGAGAGTGTTAAAAGAGATCAGGATTGGTGGTACTCCGCAACACGAGATCACTAACTTATAGTGTCGACGAGAACGCTCTGCTTAAGGGTTGAACTGGATTGTTGTCACACGACTAGGCCCCGATACGTGGCAGTGTGCGTAGTTGTTGAGATTGTAAACTTTGCAAATGAATGAAATCCCCACACTCGTGAACTTTGCTAACATGCCCTCCTGGGGACCGACAGTTTCGAGGTGTGTGTACACATCTTCAAATCCATTCGGAGCTTCAACTGCATTAACTTTAAGATGTACCATTACTATAATTGAACTGTATTGATCGCCAACCAACCAGAGACGTGTTCGTGCTACCAGCAGCCGTGAATGCATCTGTGTGCACTAATTACAGAAATAGTAAAATGTTTCTGATTGGCAACGGTGAAAATCTTGAAACGCAATGTTGACGTTTAGCAACATTGAAAGTCAAGAGATTTGTGATCGGTACTTGATATATTGTCCGAATAACTCCATGCTTGTAATCAAAAGCATTGAATCTTATGGCAAAATCGAACATTTACTTAGCTAATGAATGATCTGATACCGCTGGAAAGAAAACAGCAGCAATACCAAGTCACAAAAGCATGCTAACATGTAAATTCCCAGAGTAGGACGCGGACGATCTAGTTCTGCACCCTTCGAGATAATCCGTTGACGGTAGAATCACGGTACGTCCACCCTGGGTGATTCTCCTTATGAAAGGAACAGAGTTGATTGCGCTGTCCAGCCAGCAGCAGCTGTCATACTCAGTATATATTCATTCATGCAAACAAATAAATATTGCTAATCGTTTGGTCGAAACTTATGACATTTTTACCAACATGGTGTACAGGGCACCTGATCCAGGTTAGGAGATTCATATTTAATAAAAATGTAGGCCAGTATAATAAACTTGTGTACTACGTAAATTTAATGATACTAT
>NW_008649009.1:276180-278174 GCF_000247585.1 Phytophthora nicotianae INRA-310 | reverse complement strand
AGATAGCTGCCTATATAATGTATGTTCCACTTGAATTTACGCTTGAGCAGACTTGTGCATCCTTGTAAAGGCACTCCTGTTTGTTTTCTTGATCTTGCGCGCATGTGCATTTTGGCGGACGTGACGCTTCTTTCCCTCTCCGCCTGCAATATATATTTCGCAATGATAGCAATAAATATACAATAAATATACGTTAGATAGTTTGATGTATATCAATTGCATTCGTGAAGTTATGGTGAAACACCTTGCCAACACGCTCAATAACACCTTCATTACTCTAGCGGACGGGGCCTACGGTGCCGGAATCTACTATAAATTACTAGCGCAACTAAGTTAGACAACACAGAGTAACGTCGATCTGCAGCAACTTCTTTCCATTTTTGCAGCGCCCTTGCGGGCGCGTGAGTTTTCGCCATTTTCGATCGCAGACTCAAAAGTCACAGAAAATTGAACGACGGTGGGGGTTGTACAGCCGATTCTGCGCTTTCTTGCAGGACATAGTAGATACCGTGTGATTCCAAGCCATACTTATTTAATTAAATTAAGTCAAATGCATGTATCCGATTGCATCATCAAAGCATCTTCAAAGAATTTTTACAAGTGATGAGCGAAAGGTGTACTGTTATTTTGTAAAAGGGCGATAAAATCGCCCTTTTTGAAGTAAATCACAAACTTTGTATACACTAGCATATTCCTCGGAGAAACGTGCTTTTTTCTTTATTCGTTGAATCCGTTTATCAGTGGACGTATCGGCTTCCAGGGATCGTCGGTTTGACTGCTGTCCGAGAACGCAAGTGCATACAAAATTTGTTCAAAACAATGACGACTCATTTGGAACCTAGATGCATAATTGGCTGCAGTATTGACGTAGCCCTCTTTCTCTTGTGTGTCCCAATAAACCCGTGTAGGGCCTCGGCGTGGTTCCAATGCCATTGTTAAACGAATTCCGATCCACCGAAAGAAGTCTCCTGGTCCGATAGAACAGATCGAATTCGTCGATAAGTTGATGTTGGTCAGTCGAAGACTTTCATGTAGAGCGCTCATGGGGTACATTAGGTAGAAATATTTTACTAGCGTCGGCTCTCCGAGCTGTAAGTACGGCGGCCACATAAAATTTGATGCCCGAGACAAAAATTGACTTGCAGGATCTACCAAGATTACGCTTGCTTTTACCACATACCCAATTTTCCACCAGCAGTTTTGGCATCTTCCCTTGGTCAAATTGAGCTCAGAAAAAAAACGGGGCTACTCGCTCTTTGGACATGAGCGCTGTCCGTTTCGGTATAAGTGTCCGTTGCTAGAAGAGCTAAACTTTATTTTTGAAGTTGAGGTCGTTTGTTCCAGAAGTCATGAAATGGCGCAAACTACAAAAAGTAGATGTGTCATAGACAAAACGGAGACCCTAAATATAGGGTCTCCGTCTTGTCTATGACACATCTAGGGTATATGGTTGACTTCCTCGTATGCGAAAACCTAGTTGCCCAGAGTTTCATGGCTGTAGCTGTCATAGACGCGAAGTTATATATAGCTTCAAAGTGTCCCGTCTTTATCACATTAACGACATATGATTCGATTTGCTCTATTGAATAACGTATGCTCCCAAATTTTCATGTCCGTACCTGCTCTGCTCTCGAAGTTCACTTTTGGACGTACATGTTGGTTGGCGCACAGTGTCAATGCCAAACCGATTCATCGCGCTCATCAAAGCACTTCAAGGCGCACTGACGGCTTCTGTAGAAACAGTCTATCAGTGCATTAAAAAATTGCGCGATCAATTTGCGCCCGAGAGCCCACAGCCTGATTTACTCAGACCTATGCAGCCAGACCCTGATCCCTTGCAATCCCTTGGATATCAGTATGTACGGGATGTCGCCACTACCAAGAAAAGTAGGTGGGTTCACAAAGGCGTAAATTATCGAGATTATTAACATGCTCGTCACAAGAAAGCGGAAATGCCATGACATGTACTCCGACAGCTAGTAAGCGGCTCCGAG
>NW_008649009.1:271476-273145 GCF_000247585.1 Phytophthora nicotianae INRA-310 | reverse complement strand
CTTCCAATATCCACGAAGCCAGTCCAACGTAACGTAGCAGGATAATTCCTCCAAAAGCCCCATGGTAGTCTCCAGGATAGGCATTGGCCAATGGATTGGTTCTGTTCTCTCATTTACAACCCTGATATCACGACGGCAAACGCGCAGAGGTTCCAAAAAAAGAAAAAAAAACATTTCAGATGACATCATGAACTCTCGCAATAAGGCAGTAAATGTCTCTACTTCACCTGTGTCCAACCCAGAGTTTGTTGTCTCGGTAACTCTCACCTGTAAGATGACCGCCACCAGCGCGTCAGCACCTCCTCCCACAACGGTTAGCTTTGGTGTGGCTGTTCTCTATTCCGCCTCCTCCAGTGTGATCGGCGCTCGTGTAGGCAAGCGAATATTTTCCTGAATGAAGCAGATGTCGCCACCCTCGTCGCATCTTCGAAGTTTCTGAAAATCCTACTACTGCCGAATGTCACAAACTTGGCCCAGTATAGCCTCCACTGAATACCCGAACTTCTCCATTACCGGACGTGGAAAGACCAACATTTTCTTGTCTTGTTGTTGCTCGACAACCCTCGTTACAGTGTTGCGTAGCTACCGTGGTCCTGCTGCCGTGTGTATCTGGATCGTGGTTGAAAACAATCCGTATAGTCACATTGAAAAAACTATGACTAAATGTCGCCAGTCTGCGTGGGGCACAGGTTTCGTCGTGCTGTTTGACACCCCGACTGAGTAGTGCATAAACTAGACCACGACCCGTAATATTAACATCGGCTCCGAGTCCCACAGCATACTAAGAAGCTCCAGTACATTATCCAGTCGTGTTATACAGATGCTACCCGGTTCCAGTCAAATTACATTCAATAGCAGCGTCTTGGCGCTCTGGGTCTGCGTAGTTGCAGGGTAGCTACTTAAGCTGACACCGTCCTTTTTCCTCGCAACTCCCGCAGAAGAGTATCGGCTTCTCCAACCGCAAATCACTGGCAATCTTTGACTCGATGTTCATCACCGTTGCACAAAAGACTAGAGCGTTTGTGGCGCGGAGGTTTCTCTTCGGTGTTAACAGTTGATTTATCTGTCCTTTGGTAGGTCTTCTTAGATGACGGCTTGCTCGTTCGCTGCCCATATCGATGTCCAAGGTTGTTCCATATAGGTTGTCCGACTTTTCCACCTGAAGTAAACGTGGTTGAAGTCGATAGAGTGCCCTACTACTGCACAAGGGCGGTACTCTTCCTCTTGCACAGGTTCGCTCTCTCTTCGCCACTTTCCTTTTATTTAAATCTCGCCGATAGCGTCAGGCAGAACTGTAGACCAAACCCATTTCATTTCTTTTTTTCTCTCCAGCGCGCATATCCGTTGCAATTGAGCGGTAGCCACTTTATAAATTCCACAATGTCCTTGGGGAGTGGTTTGTTCGACTCCCTTGCCATCTCATTCTTCACGGTACGTCAAAACGGCTCCGGGCCGAGAGCGTCAATAAGGTAGCCAACAATCTACTTAGGCTCCTTCCCAACTATCCACTCCATGTTCATCTTTCCAGCACCTGGTATATCTTGTGTTCCAGTTTGAAGACACGCGAATCAGGATCAGTAAAGTATTCATACTGAGATTTCTGCTCAATATATGCAGCGGGGCTGCCGTAGCTTAGCGTCAGAGGAAGACGGTTAACTCAAAGAGTAAA
>NW_008649009.1:269342-271376 GCF_000247585.1 Phytophthora nicotianae INRA-310 | reverse complement strand
TAAACGAATTCCGATCCACCGAAAGAAGTCTCCTGGTCCGATAGAACAGATCGAATTCGTCGATAAGTTGATGTTGGTCAGTCGAAGACTTTCATGTAGAGCGCTCATGGGGTACATTAGGTAGAAATATTTTACTAGCGTCGGCTCTCCAAGCTGTAAGTACGGCGGCCACATAAAATTTGATGCCCGAGACAAAAATTGACTTGCAGGATCTACCAAGATTACGCTTGCTTTTACCACATACCAAATTTCCACCAGCAGTTTTGGCATCTTCCCTTGGTCAAATTGAGCTCAGAAAAAAACGGGGCTACTCGCTCTTTGGACATGAGCGCTGTCCGTTTCGGTTGCTAGAAGAGCTACACTTTATTTTTGAAGTTGAGGTCGTTTGTTCCAGAAGTCATGAAATGGCGCAAACTACGGACGTACATGTTGGTTCGCGCACAGTGTCAATGGCAAACCGATTCCTCGCGCACATCGAAGCACTTCAAGGCGCACTGACGGCTTCTGTAGAAACAGTCTATCAGTGCATTAAAAAATTGCGCGATGAATTTGCGCCCGAGAGCCCACAGCCTGGTTGACTCAGACCTATGCAGCCAGACCCTGAGCCCTTGCAATCCCTTGGATATCAGTATGTACGGGATGTCGCCACTACCAAGAAAAGTAGGTGGGTTCACAAAGGCGTAAATTATCGAGATTATTAACATTCTCGTCACAAGAAAGCGGAAATGCCATGACAAGTACTCCGACAGCTAGTAAGCGGCTCGGAGGTTATAGCATACCTCCTGTCAATCCCGATCTGACACTAGTAGGGTTTAGTTTGAAACATAACGCTAAACACGTAGCAACTAGTAATCTCCCAAGTTCCTTTCCTAGCAGCGATGCGGAGAGAAGCTCTAACAAGTCTTAATACTGTTAAATAATCGATCTCCGCTGTAAACAGGCTCGTATACGTGGAAAATGTGAAGCATAAGTATCAGTTTGATTTGGTTGGGTCCTGCAATCGAAAAATAACTTGGTGAAGCCTGAGGAAGTGGAATGAGGTAGTATCGCATCCACGCACGACATACGTTAGGAGAAACTATACGAATTTGATTTTTCGGAGGACAAATGCACACTTTGAGATAAACTTAGTTCATTGAATATCAAATAAACTAAAAGCTCAAAACAGAAAAACGCATACATTATTAGGAAACGCCAAGTCGGCCTCTACCTCAACCGTAGCGCAAATACGTCATGTTCAGTTGAGGGCAACCTGCGTTGTCAATCACGGCGACAATTTTCCTCCTGCACTTACGACGGCTTACCAACATGTCCCTACCTCTGCGGGCGACGTACACACTCTCACTTAGAGCGACGAACTCGTGTATACACGAGCCGAACGTGAACCAATATCCACAACGACACGACTCCTACTCCATGGCCACCCAGTTCATGGCTGCCCTTCCACCCACATGCGGCGCACCAGCATTCGATCCGAAACTACCCCTTACTCGAACGTGCGCACGCTACTATGTTGGTTCTGGTAAGAGGCGGCCAGCTCATCGAGCAGAGAGCCAATCTTCCAACCCCTTCGTAAAGTGTAATTGCGTCTTCAAAACTGCATTGAAAGTCTGCGCCGGGTTGTTCGTTGTCACGAATCCGCTGGGAGTGAAGAAGGACTGCTAGCTCGTGAATAGGCCATTGACCACACTTGTACGTTGCTAAAGTGATTCACCAGTGTCCCTCAGTTTTAAATAGGCTGCATGTGACCTTGCACAGTGTATGTCGTATCTATATCACGTAAAATAGAAGCATATACACTCGAGGAAAAAAATTGATGTGTTCTTGCATCTTTTTCATGACGTTGAAGTAGCACATCGAGAAAATAAAGGCCGGGTACTCTCCAAACAGAGGATTGGCATTTATCGCCGTCGGTCATCGCGTCGTTCACCGTCAAGTGATTTTGTGTGACCCAGTAGCACAGCCTACGCAGTACCAGCAGAGCTGCTCCGATATCGATTTGCGCCGAAGCAAGAGAGCTTCTACAAGAAATCT
>NW_008649009.1:265860-268247 GCF_000247585.1 Phytophthora nicotianae INRA-310 | reverse complement strand
GGGACCGTAATAACAAACTTGTGTCTCGGGCTTGTAACGTTTGCTCTACCAAGGCCTCACGGGTATCGCTGAAAAGCTGGCGCTTCGATCAGTTTACAGTGTCATAGTGTAATTGCACATCCAGTAGAAGTAAATACAGTAAAGCGATTAAAAAAGCACATCAGCAAAGGTGTTGCCTGGAAATTGCAAAATGTGTTGCTTCATCCGGTTGATGGCACACATTAATTGATGTGATTGCCCTGCGCTCTCTGGGTTTGGCATTGCGACTAGCCCTTCGAGTCTAGACGAACAGTGCTGAACTCCACTTTTGCTCACGATTTTACTGCACCACTTAATCTGACGCAGAAAAAATGGTTATTTCCAGGATAAAGCTTCAGCCTGAAGCTCCAGCAAGCAACGAGAGTGCGTTTCAACACCTCCAACAGGTTCATACGACCCGCAGCATATCCGAGGATATCATCGAGCCAAGTCAAAACTACGTGGTATAGCATAGGGCGAAACCCTTCCTTGACTATGTTCTGGCAGTACGCCACTGCGTCCGTTCCACTCATCACTATTCGGGTATGCGTAATGGCGCCCTGATGCGTCGTGATAGAAACGTCTCTTCGCACGAAATGGGGAGAGGTAACTTCCAATATCCACGAAACCAGTCCAACGTAACGTAGCAGGATAATTCCTCCAAAAGCCCCATGGTAGTCTCCAGGATAGGCATTGGCCAATGGATTGGTTCTGTTCTCTCATTTACAACCCTGATATCACGACGGCAAACGCGCAGAGGTTCCAAAAAAAAAAAACATTTCGGATGACATCATGAACTCTCGCAATAAGGCAGTAAAAATCTCTACTGCACCTGTGTCCAACCCAGAGTTTGTTGTCTCTGTAACTCTCACCTGTAAGATGACCGCCACCAGCGCGTCAGCACCTCCTCCCACAACGGTTAGCTTTGGTGTGGCTGTTCTCCATTCCGCGTCCTCCAGTGTGATCGACGCTCGTGTAGGCAAGCGAATATTTTCCTGAATGAAGCAGATGTCGCCACCCTCGTCGCATCTTCGAAGTTTCTGAAAATCCTACTACTGCCGAATGTCACAAACTTGGCCCAGTATAGCCTCCACTGAATACCCTAACTTCTTCATTACCGGACGTGGAAAGACCAACATTTTCTTGTCTTGTTGTTGCTCGAAAACCCTCGTTACAGTGTTGCGTAGCAACCGTGGTCCTGCTGCCGTGTGTATCTGGATCGTGGTTGAAAACAATCCGTATAGTCACATTGAAGAAACTATGACTAAATGTCGCCAGTCTGCGTGGGGCACAGGTTTCGTCGTGCTGTTTGACACCCCGACTGAGTAGTGCATTAACTAGACCACGACCCGTAATATTAACATCGGCTCCAAGTCCCACAGCATATTAAGAAGCTCCAGTACATTATCCAGTCGTGTTATACAGGTGCTACCCGGTTCCAGTCAAAGTACATTCAACAGCAGCGTCTTGGCGCTCTGGGTCTGCGTAGTTGCAGGGTAGCTACTTAAGCTGACACCGTCCTTTTTCCTCGCAACTCCCGCAGAAGAGTATCGGCTTCTCCAGCCGCAAATCACTGGCAATCTTTGACTCGATGTTCATCACCGTTGCACAAAAGACTAGTGCGTTTGTGGCGCGGAGGTTTCTCTTCGGTGTTAACAGTTGATTTATCTGTCCTTTGGTAGGTCTTTTTAGATGACGGCTTGCTCGTTCGCTGCCCATATCGATGTCCAAGGTTCCCAGCGCGCATATCCGTTGCAATTGAGCGGTAGCCACTTTATAAATTCCACAATGTCCTTGGGGAGTGGTTTGTTCGACTCCCTTGCCATCTCATTCTTCACGGTACGTCAAAACGGCTCCGGGCCGAGAGCGTCAATAAGGTAGCCAACAATCTGCTTAGGCTCCTTCCCAACTATTCACTCCATGTTCTTCTTTCCAGCACCTGGTATATCTTGTGTTCCAGTTTGAAGACACGGGAATCAGGATCAGCAAAGTATTCATACTGAGATTTCTGCTCAATATAGGCTTGATCTTGCTGAAATATAGCTCTCCAGCGATTCGTCCTTTCCAGAAGTAGTTGCCCCATCCACCTCCGTTTTATCAACTAGCAGCTTACAGATAGCGAACATAGCGATCAGGCGGCGCCGTTCGTCCTCTACACAAGCGCCCACCGGCATACGGAATGATCAGAAGAAAGATGTCTCAAGTGCCAAAAGCTGATGGCAATAGGGTTTATATTTCTTCACGAAAGCTTGCTTTGGGTGGACTGTAGACCCACGGAAAGTTGGTGTCGGCTTCATTTGCACGCGCTTTGCCACTAACGTCCCACCCGGATTTCTTGGGGTCCCTTCTCGGTCATCACTACTAGCATT
>NW_008649009.1:243584-245023 GCF_000247585.1 Phytophthora nicotianae INRA-310 | reverse complement strand
GAGTGGATCGCAACGCGATTTTGTGAATCCCACTCCACCACATTGCTACTGGCACCTACAACCTTGTGTGAAGTTTGCACAGCAACTTTGGAGGAGAAGAAGCTACGATCTCAGTTGTGAGATACTCCTCCTTAACAGAGTGATTCATCATTGATGCATGAACAGCTCGGAAATATCATCACCGCGATGCTCATCATCTGGGGTAACATCTTAAAATAACCATCGTCCTAAACACAAAACCAATCAGACGTATAACGTCGGAATCCGTCCACATCCAACGATGCGGAATGACTAACAACACAACAATATTCGACGTAGATTAAAGCCACATGGGACAAATCCATCGAACTACAGCCAAATCCATGCACTGTTGTGGTTGATGACCACAAATTGAGCCTGCACATTAGATCATGAGAACCGAGAACTGAATGTTGTCGGCAAGCCAGACAGCGGACGTCAGTGTTGCAAAACCAGTTGTAGCCTTCAATGTAAGATCAATCTAGTCTGGCTGACACCTACGAGACCCAAACTTTAGTACTATGCAGCATCCCAATTGACAAACTCGAGAAGCGCTTGCCATCCAATTATAGTTATTATACACTAACCGAGCGCCGCCGCTATACAGCGACAATTCATGTTTAGTCGAAATTTGTAAGGTCTTTCCCGCCTCCGCTACACTTTGGCGGTATTATGGCATTTTTAAACCTCCATTTGTTTATCCATTAGTCTTAAATATTTCCTTCAGCCCATTTCTTTTAAATAGTTCATTTAGACCATTTATTTCATTGAAGCCTTCAAATTGTGTATATCATTATAACAATGGCTATCAAGTCAAAGTTCCCCGAGTTGATCAGTGCAATCTATAGATATAATGTGTTTTCTACAATCAGAGCCTCCTTGGTATAACTATACCAAAACATTACAACATTTCTCTCATTCATCGCACTATACACTTGATTTACAAATGTTAAGCGATAGCTTCTTGCCCTAACAATATTAACATAGGTTTTATAGAACTGACAGACTGATACTGTCAGTTCTATCTATCTCAGTTATTATGCTTCATGTTAATTGTCCACGTTTCCAGTGGGTTAGAGTGTTGTAAGCCGTTTGATACGAAATTTAGTACTCCAGTCATAAATATCTAAAAAAAAAACCGCTCTCACAGTTCTTTATAAATAAACGTTGTATCGTAGCATTATAAAAAATGTTATTCTATTTTCTATTATATCCAAACTTTAAGTTTGCTGCGACATTAATCAGATGTTCGAGTCCATACGAATAGTATCAGTGTTTTGCGGGGCTATTAATTTTACGTGGTTCGGGTGAAACTGTGTATTCTGCGAAGATAATTACTTTCGGGCGGGAAAATCTGACTTTTTTCTTAACAAAACAATAACAACAAAAACAAAGTGCGCGTTTCGCATCGACTGGCAGCC
>NW_008649009.1:236234-239894 GCF_000247585.1 Phytophthora nicotianae INRA-310 | reverse complement strand
AAGAGGCGTTTTAGGCGCTTCACATGGCGGCCGACCAGCCATCGTCGAACAACTCAGCCGACTCCGACTTTGAGGATGTTCCGGCGACTCAGGCTGCCGCAAGCAATGAAGACTGTTCGTCTGGAGCTGACTTCGACGTGGATAAAAAGACGGGGTCAATGGACGAGCTGGCAGCAATGCCGAGGAGGCATGCTGGGCAGTGCCGAAGCGAGAGGTGCATTTGTGGCTGAGCCTACGTTTGGTACGTCACCAAAATCTCACCAAGCTCAGACGGCTCGGTGAATACGGACCGAACATTTGACCGACCAGCAGAGATTGCAGTGTCGATCAATTTGGACGGATTCAATAGGACGTGCAAGACATGGGACGAGTTTGAAGAGGAACTTCATCAGCTCCACTGCAGAGCGTTCCAACCGTTCTCTAAAAGAGAAAGTAACTCCATAGCAGTCCGGAACAAGCAGATGGAAAACTTGTGGAAGGCCAACAGTGCGACCGGCAAGTGCAAGCGCGAGGGAAAAGGTGCTGCTTCTAGACCGATGAGGGGGAAGGGGGGGGGGGGGTTCGAAGACGTACACGTGTACCATTCTCAATCCTACAAGGCCCGTGGGAATGGGGACGAAAGCACAGTAGAATTTGCCCAACGATTTGCAATGCTAAGGTCAATGTACGCGTGGCTGCAACTGCGAATAGCTCTTGGGTGGCGAAAGGTTAGACATCGGGCTGCCACAACCACAACCTGACAATGCATGCTCGGAATCACTATTCGAAGAATCGGACGCCAAAAGACCCTCAGCTTACACAGGACATGGTAGCTTGCACAGGGCCGGAGCTAGCGCGGAGGGCATTCGGCAGTATCTTCGTGAGCGTACAGTTAGTCGTGGAGTTTGTTTGGTTAAATTTGGTGTAAATGTGGTTAAGGTTATCATTGCATACAAATGTATTTTTTATATGTTGTAGTGTACATTAGACAAAATGACTTCTCTCCTGGACGTTCATAACCCCGTGCATACTATTAGGATTCGTCAAAAAGGTGGTCTCACCGGCGCGGAGCAAGCGCGATTATTGCTGGATTAATTTTGTGGGCAAAACGTCGGCAACTCAGCGGATTTACATGTCGCCGGTGACCGGAATGTTGCCAATGTAGTGACTTTTCAAACTGCGATGATGAAGAGCTTGTTCGAAGCATTTCCTGAAGGCATTATCGTGGATTCGGCTCACCATACACATTCAAACTGCTACAAATTGTTTAGTTTTGTTGTTCACGACGTATTTGGCAAGGTGTGCATTTAATATTTATCCGATTCTATTGTAATGGATGTGGTTATCTAGCTTGTACCCTTAGGGTCAATACCTATATCATGCTCGTGTAGAGTGAAGAAAACGTGAATTTGACTCGTGTTTTGGAAATGTTCAAAGAAAACAACATTGGCCTCAAAAACATCCAAGTTGTGATGACCGACAAGGCGGTCCACGAGAAGGCCGTACTTTGTGAGATGCTGCCCCAAGCACGTCCGTTGTTGTGCCAATGGCACGTGATTACTTGGCTTAAAAAGCAAGCTGCTCGCTACGTTGGAGCCGGAAAGGCGGACGTGAAGTCGTTACTTAGTATACTGGTATACGCTAAGAGCACAGAGGAGTAAGAAGTTGCCAAGGACTCTATGCTTGGAGCACTCGGTGGTGATCCTTCGTAGTCCTTCTTTAAGACCTGCGTAGAGAAGTTGGATGTGAAATAACACGGGTGGGTGCTTTACTTTCGGGGAAATGTTCCTCACCTAATGAACAACGCAAACAATCGAATCGAGACAAAGTGGGAATAGCTGAAGGACGTCACCATAAAAACATTTATATTGACCAGTTAGTGTCTACTTTTATCACGCTGCGGGAGTACGCTGAAGAGCAGTATACAGCTGAATACCATCGGATCCGAGGTCAACTACCAAGCACAATTGTCGACCCGGAAGTGGTTCATGGGTGATGTCGCGCGCTTGCGCTCACTGGATATTGCATGTGGGATATGGTGCAATCAGGATAGTACGACTCGTTTTCCGCAGAATCGTATGACTCCCAGGTTTTGTAAAATCATACGACTCTATACTGCGCAGTTATCGTACGACTTTATATGCGCAATCTTACGACTCTTCTGGTATGCTCGGGGATCCTCATCTGGGACGCAAGATGGGATAGGAGGCTGTTAAAACAGGAGTCGTAGAAGAGGTAGCTATTTTAAACGAACTCAATCCCAAACTTACTTTAGATTTTTCAACCTCGCGTTAGCAACGGTATTGAACAACAGCTTGGAAATCATCCTCGCGGACCGGCGCTGGCAGTGGCCAGGTTGCCGAGACGCAGCTGGATCCTTGTGAAGCGCCTCGTCGATTGTCAGCGTCAGAGCAGGCAGGATCATGGGCATAACATCGTCGATGTCCCACGACAACCTGCTTTGTCGCTCGCGTGGGTTGTAGTCATCATTGGGTGCTTAGTGTATGGTGATCGCCACGCCTGACATGCGTTATCCAAAAAGCGGTGTCTGTCTGTACGTGTCACGGAGGTGTTCCCAAGTATCATCAGCAGGGGACCAACCGAGCCAACTCACTCGATAATATCGCTCATTGTTCAGCGGGGCTTTGACCTCGTGGTGACTCTCCGGGTTGACCACCGCGAGCACCGCAGAGCTGATGTGTGTCGTGGTCGACAATTTGCTCAACGATCCAACGTGAAGCGTCAATCAGTGGCAGAGGCCCGTCTCGCTGGAATGTCGGCGTACTATCCATAGACGTGTGAACGTTCGGGATTGCGGATGGATGGTACTTCTTGAGGCGGCCGACGTAAAACGTCCGGTGCAGCTGCATCGGATATCGAGCGTTTACGCCTCGCCGAGTACTTTTATCACCTTGAACGACCCAATATAGAGCGGTGCGAAAAGGCTCGCGCCGAGGTTGGTGACTGCTGAATCACGAATACCATCTGTCGACAGGACCACGCGTTCTCCTGTCGTGAACAAAGCTGTGTTTTTTCTTCCTCGTTTGTCCGGGCGATCATTAGGCGTTGCACCAGAAAATCGGATACTACTGCGGAGCCGACAGCTCGCGTTGCTTGCCTCGGCCCATAGTTCACTGGCGATGCGTTCGATACGGCACTAAGATTAATCAGGTTCCGATCTGTCCAGGATACGTGAGTAGTCGTCGCGTCGTGCGACGTCGACAAAATCTTGGCCTGAGCGCGCGTCACCGCATTAACCGACGAGTTCGTTAAGGCTACACTCGACAGATCCTTGGCAATCGGTAGAGATGCCGGTCGGCTCAGCACCTGTCACTGGTGGTGTTGTATTTGGGGCGGACTCCGTGCACCCAGCTTTTTCCCGGCCCAGAGTGGAGACCCGTGGTGACGTGGGATGGCCCATGGCGGGGCGGGTTGAAACACGCGGGTGCCGCCCGTTGTTAAGAAAGAACGGCGTCAAACCAGTCAACGCATGTACCGCGTTGTTTAGCGCAAATTCTGCGGGGAGGGGGGGGGGGAAGTACGAGCTCCAATTTTTGAAAGGCGCTGCGTAGCTTCGAATAATATTTTTTGAGGACATGGTTCACACGCTCGGTCTGGCTGTCCGTTTCCGGATGGGCTGTCGTCGACGTCGATAACTTCGTTCCCAAGAGCTCAAAGCGT
>NW_008649009.1:233490-235127 GCF_000247585.1 Phytophthora nicotianae INRA-310 | reverse complement strand
CAGGTCGGAGTCGTTTGGAGCCACAATACGAGAAGCATCGAAGTTGTCGATGCTAGAGCTCAGTAAATCATCCTCAAGACGGTAACTGTCGATGTGGGTCAGTATGGATCACGAGAGATCTCTCCGTGTATCATCGCTGGGATAGCAGAAGAGCTCCGGAATACTGGAGTACGTCGGATCATGGTTGTACGCAGTTCAGATTTCGTCGCGAAGCGGTATTTCTGAGGGACGCTCGTCAGGTCCAATATTGATGCGGCTTGACACATGGCGCATTCATCAACATCGTCATCATCCAGCATGACTTGTCGATCCAATGAACCTCGTGGGTCGTAGTCTAGACACCGAGACAAAGCGTCGGCGAGAATATTGTTCTTACCAGACTTGTAGTGGACAACGAAGTTGTATCCAGAGAAGAACGAGAGCCGGCGGGCCATCCGGTGGGACAGATGCGGGCTCTTCATCGCTGTTCTCAGTGATGCGTGATCGGTATAAACCGCGAAGGTCTTTTCACCTAGTAAATACAGCACTCTGAAGGTGATCAGAGCGTATCTCATCGCGAGGAATTCCTTGTCATGAACCGGGTAATTCCTCTCGGCCGGCTTCATCTGCCTGGATTGGTAACTCACGACTCATTCCCGATCTACATCGTCGAATTGCATCAGTGCACAGCCGATGGCGAAGTTATTCGCTTCACACACGATGTGAAAAGGATTCGCGTCATCCGGAAGCACGGATAGGAGCCTCTGCCAGGTTTTTCTTCACTGAGTCGTAGGTGCCTTGGTGCACTAGAGTCCACGACCATACCGCGTCTTTCTTCAACAGCGAGGCAAGCGGCTGGATCAGTCCGGCGTAGTCCTTCGTGTACTTGTGAAGATAATTCGCCAGACCCCGCCACTGACGCAACTCAGTGGGGTTCTGTGGTGTGGGCCACGCGCAGGTTTCTCGGGGTCGGCTCGGACGCTGTCCTTGCTCACGAAACAGCTAAGCACCGGAATCTCCGGCGCACAAAAGATGCACTTATTCAGATTCGCGTACAGCTTGTTTTCACGCATCACTTAGAAGACTTGCTTTAAATGCTTCAAGTGGACTTCGGGCGCGCTGAGATTGCTCTCAACGCGACTGTGGACAAAGATGTCGTCGAAGTAACTCGGAGCAAAATCACGGAGTAGGCGCAGCACATTGGATACCACGCGATTGAACGTGGCTAAGGCATTCTTCAATCCATTTGGCATGACAAGCCACTCCGAGAGCGTTTCGCTGGGAGTACTCACCGCCGTGAGGGGTATGTCGCTCTCCCTCATGTGGATTTGATAGAATCCATCGGTCAAGTCGATGGCGCTGTACACTTCGCTACCCGACATGGCGTCGAGTACCATGTCCTTCCGAGGAATCGTAGTCTAGGCTGGAATGGTTGCGCCGTTTAGTTTGTTGAAAGTATGAACGTAAGCCAATCGTACGCCAATCATCCGTGGGTTTCGTCACACAAAACGTCGTACTGGAATTTGGCGAAGTACTTTCACGGACGCGACCCGCCTTGCCGCGACTCTAGAATAACTTGTCAATGACTTGGACCTGATCTCGTGGCAGCGGCCACTGTCGCGACACGCAATATTTCGAGCCGGGCGTGAGGACGATCT
>NW_008649009.1:232386-233390 GCF_000247585.1 Phytophthora nicotianae INRA-310 | reverse complement strand
ATCTCGTGGCAGCGGCCACTGTCGCGACACGCAATATTTCGAGCCGGGCGTGAGGACGATCTCTGCTTGAGTACGAGGAAGGAACATTCGGACACCGACGCACAATCGAGCTTGCAATCCCACCTCGAGAAGCGCAATCGATTACCCTACTTCCAATCCTCTCTCGGAAGAACTTCCTTCGCGATCTCAAAGACGGTGACATCGAACTCGTACGCCTGATCACCGACGCTGATTCAGCGTCGTCCGGGCTGGATACTGTCATCGCTGACAGTACCTCACGGCCGAAGAGCGCTGAACTGAAGTCGGCACACGATGAGTGTTTTGCAGTGTAGTCGAGGGAAGCGCCTCTCAAATCAAGTAGTCGAGTGTACGGGATCGCCCGCGAATATGCCGACGTCTTAGTAGACAAATTGCAGCTGAGCTGCCAGCTGATCGGGGAATTCGCCACGACCGACTCCGTCGGTGAGCTGTCACTGGACACGGGTTCGCGACGGGGATCAGACGTCGATGCTTAGCTTTCTTCTTTCATCGACTCGAGTGCAAGCTCGAGGATGAGGAATCCCGGACCTTCGTTCCATCCCGCTCTTACTGGCCCTGACCGATTTCTTTTTTGCTGAACGGCAGGAGCGACCGGCGCAACGACGTGTCCTGCGAGAACCATTGCGTTAGCGACGGTTTGACGCATCGTTTGCGTCGATCTCCATGAGCTCGGAAGCCGTCTCTCGAGCTGACGCAGATAGCGTACGGGCATAAGATGACACCACCACGTAGTCCTCGCGGAGCGCGAGGGAAAATGTTCAAGCGTGGAAGGCTCAGCGCAGGTGAGGCAGTAACGTTCCATGCCTTCACGCATTCACGAACACGTGGACTTGAGAGACCATGTCTATACGTTTGGTTACGATACACGACGCTGAAGGACGTCACCATAAAAACATTTATATTGACCAGTTAGTGTCTACTTTTATCACGCTGCGGGAGTACGCTGAAGAGCAGTATACAGCTGA
>NW_008649009.1:231031-231645 GCF_000247585.1 Phytophthora nicotianae INRA-310 | reverse complement strand
TCACATGATTGAGTGATAATGGGTCTGGCTCCCATTACCAATAAATCACATAACGACGACTACGCACACGCTACCCGAGCGCCACTTTGCCTACTTGTGTAACATCTAAACTAAACTACTTATGTAACTGGGGTGACCCGTTACATGTATCTTCATGAGACTTGGCTGTTCCCGTGCCGTCACATCGTGTATGTGCGCAGGAAGTGCAAGTACAAAACGTTATTCCTCCGATGAGCATATTTCCTACACGGTCACATCCCCATCAACAACATAGCCGAGAGTGGAGTGCCGTCAGGAGGACTCAAGTTGCTATCGTCAAGCCCAGCAGTAACGAGTGAACTGGCCAAATCCACTTCGGTCAAAAACCAAGAGACAAAGGCGTTGACTGAAAAAAATGCCTCTATTATGACGTTACTCTCTACGCCTATGTACAATGCTTACTAATGGCTCGAGGAGTTTTACAATGCTCTTCACAACGTACAAGTGGTTGATTTTGTGCAGAGTCAGCATCCGCTTATCCCTGGTCTATCCCAACTCTCGTCGGTCGGCAGCACAAGGCACACACAACCATCGTTTCTCAATGAAACCCATTTGTGTGACGATCCCTCGTCCAA
>NW_008649009.1:228942-229993 GCF_000247585.1 Phytophthora nicotianae INRA-310 | reverse complement strand
ATCAAGCGGAGTGGCGCGTGAAGAATCTACGGACACCTTTTGACGACACCCGAGCTGTCACCAAGGTAAAACACCAAATTGCTACCAAAACGTTACTATCTTTTACCAAAATAGGAACTCTTTATTTGTTGTGTAGTCTCATTACAAGGGCTACGTCGAGACCCTCACTCTTGGAACTATGCGTGTACCTGGTGATGTGCTGGAAGGGCACAAGATTTTTTACTTCAGAGATGAGTTGTGGCTGCACACCACCTCTGTTCAGGTGTCTTTGTTGACACTTCGAGACGAATATCCTGCCATTGGTATTATCAGCCCCTCTTTCCACGAGTTTTATGTACTGGAGCAAAACCGACGCGTCGCAGCTGATCTCCGGGCAGAAAACCGTGAGTATACACGGGTCATTGGAGTCATGAATGTCGGTTTACACTGAGTGGCCTTCTACGTTGACAAAAACGAAATGTTTTGTAAGACATTTGGTTCTCTTCAATCAAGCATCAATTACATGACACTGGGGGAAGTGTGTGATATGTGGTCGCACCTATCCTAGGTTTGGATCATGACGTTTCGTTTGAGAAAGTCGAGGTGCGTAAACAACGAGATGCAACGTCTTGTGGAGTGTGGTGCCTAGCTATATTGGAGATGCTGATTACAAATGCGACTTGGGGCGACTGCCTTTATCAGTTACAACCATATCTACGAATGCGGTATCTATATAAGGCTATCGCTGTTGTGGAGAAAGCAGCAGTTTGTCGAGGAGTAGCTGATCTGCACTAGCTGCTTCAGTAGCTTCAATACATGCTACATTTTTAATCAAGACTAGTTTTGATATTCAGCCAGATTTTGGTTAAGTGTAGCAAATTTTGGTGCTTCAAATAGATTACCCGAGTTACACAAAAAATAAATTGTTTGTTGAGCAGTAAAAGCTTAAGTCCCAAAATCCTAAAAAAAAAAAAAAATGAATTGTCGCTAAATGCTTTCGCTGAGTGGTGTGTTTTGCAAACACTAGCCGAAGATATTATAAATTTACCATACGTGATGGGTAAGACCTTCA
>NW_008649009.1:224247-226887 GCF_000247585.1 Phytophthora nicotianae INRA-310 | reverse complement strand
GCCCGGGCACATTCTATGGAAGCTAATCGTCTAATTTAAATCGTCCTTAAAATTAGGTGTACTATCCCTAAATATTGACTGAACTGCGTCAAAAAAACTAATGGGATTCAAACTGCGGAGAGTTTGAGCGCATGGTGCTCATCCGTACCAGTTTCTAGTGCAACAAAAAAAATATGCTCAGGTGCGCTAAACCGGGGGCTTTTCAATGGTGTGCTTACCGCTTTCTGCCGAGGTCAGGCTTCAAAGTTATCGGCAAATATATATATAAACGTCATTTTGAAGCGGGCGAGAAGTACCTCTGTTAAGGAAAGACATATTTTTCTATAAAAAAATGTCGCGAGAGCTCCTCGTTCCTTTTCGGGATCCAAGATGTCCAGAGGTTCGCTGTCGGTCTAAGCGGGGGGCCTGTTAAAACCTACCGTGGAAGCTCAAAGTCGATTTTGAGTTGAAAACCATCAAGTTAGTGTGGCTGTACCAATCAACAAAGACTTGGAATACTCCCCCAGTAGCAATAAATTAGCGGTTCCTGTTGACCAGTCCCTTACAAACCCAAGATATTATTCCCTCTCACCCCTCAAAAGTAAAATGGAATAAATTTGAAGTCAAATATTCTTATTCTGGGGTGCTTAACTATGGTAAAGTCATAACTATACAAGAGCATTATTGCTGCCACGTCAGATCCGAATGTTGAACCGATGAAAGCCTATTTAGACTACTTTGGACGTGATTCGAACTTTAGGACCACGGAGAAATGCTCAACATTCACTCCAATTTGCACACCTGTGACGACAACACCCTCTTCTGAAGAGTCTTCGCCCCACGAAATACAATTGGCAAGTACCTGGTCGGGTGTAAACTGGCGCACGCCTCGTGCCGCGATTTGGTGGCCAACTGCGAGACCGGAAGTGAGTCCAGTGCTGTTCAGCGTATCAATAGTTTCCAAGACCGTAGATTCTTTGAGCCTATGAATTTAGCTCTGGGACAAACTAGGTATGTGAGCATGGTGCTAACATATTTGTACAGCAGTCGTTGAGTGTTGGTGAGTGTGAGATGGACTGGCCGGGCTAGAGAGGAGGATATATTTGTGTGGTGAGGCAAAACTGGCAATAGAAGAGCAAAACAGGGTAAATCGCCAGTAACGAGCTACATTCCAAACTGAAGGTAGTCGGATCCATTTTGTGGTACATTCGAGGACAGAAATACCTTTAGACATGAATAAATTCGGGTCTACCAACGCTATGACTACCGAGGGGATCGTCTGTAGTTGGTTGTCTTTTTACGACCACGAGAGCTTTTTAGGTTTTGACTATGTTTCTACTTTGCATGTTTGCCGTGATTTACGGTATCAACTCGACTCTACTTGGATATGCTATATCACGACGCATGACCACATAATCTGATGTATTCGTTTAAACATGTGAACAAACTTTTCTCATATCTTCTGAGAAATGCCCACTACGCTAAATGACATGATGAATCCGCTTAGCTAACATTCAAACGCGCGTGGAGAATAAGCTGGCCACCCTCAGACGACCGCGGAATCCACAGCAGTAGGGAACCACCTCCCGTACCAGGCAGACCGAAGAGACCAGGGCGCCAGCGATCGAGGTACAATGTCTTGTCCCCCAGCTCCTCTACCGTAGACGTCCACGTGACGTTGCCGTTAGCAGGCACCTTGACCTCCTTGAGCTTGTCACCACCAGACTTAATCACCACAGACACATCGTACTTGTCAACACTCTCGAAGTAAACCGTGACGGAGCCATCACCCTTCTTCTTCCAGACACCGTAGCTTCCCAGGAATGCCTGGTCAACAGTGTTCAAACCCAGGGCGTCGTACAGAGTGCCGTCGTCGATCTCTCCGAGGTATTCGGTGGGACCACAAATGGGCTGAACGAATTCGGAAGCCATCCAGGCAATACCCGTAGGGTCGAAAATGGAGAGAATGAAGAGACCCATGTTCGAGTACTCGAGAGCTTTTTCCTTCTTGGTCACGGACTTGCCCATGTCAGTCGTGCCGTCCTCAATCAGCTGGTCAACAATCACACCGATCGTCTTTCGCAGCAGGTTACGGGTCTTGTACGAAGACGCACTCGTCTTGTTGGTCCAGATCTCACCCATGCAGTGGTTGGTAACAATAGGGATGTCATCAGTAATGATGGGCGACTTGCTCACCTCGACGCGCACATCATTCTGAGCAGCATTGGGCGTATTGTTGCGGATTTCGTAGACCTTGCCCATGACGCGGTTCGTGAGGGTTCTCATCTCGTAGCCACACGTACCGTTTTTAGTGTTGAGGAACGTGTCAAGCTCGATAGTGTCGCCGTTAAGCGCAGTAGTGTTGAGAGCGCCCGACTCACGAAGCATGAGCATGACGTTGTTCGAAGAAGCGAAAATGGTCTCACCGATCATGACAGCCATCATGACAATGGCCGACACGACAGCCAGAATGGTGGCCGAGAACTGAAGCTTGGGAGGGATCTTGATGCCGAGGCATGAGCAAATAGCCAGGGGCAAGTCAAGAATGACGATCTGCAACTGGAAGGCCTTGTCCATCAGCTTCTCTGTGTCGGTCGTCGGGATCGTGGTCTGCTTGTAACGCAGATAGTAAATAAGCGACTTGACGGCATTCACGACGTT
>NW_008649009.1:219833-223022 GCF_000247585.1 Phytophthora nicotianae INRA-310 | reverse complement strand
TAGTCTTCTTCTTCTTGGGGGGCGCGTCACTTCCAGAACCGCTGTCTTCGATATCTTCGCTCTCTTCGCCCCCTGACGCGGACGTAGACGCGGAGGCAGCCACCACAGGTTTTTTTGTCTTCTTTTTCCTCTTCGGTGTAGTTTCAGCTGCATCGCTGCCAGAGGTACTGGCTGAAGACGATGTGGAGGTCACTGCGGCAGCGGGCTTCTTCGTCTTCTTTGTCTTAGGGGTAGTGGCAGAGCTACCGGCGCCCGCCGTGCTTCCATCGGCTTCCGAGGCAGTCTCGGTGTCTTTTGTGAACTCTCCTAGCATACTACCGTACTTTGACATCAGACTACTGGTGGACGGCCGTGCAGCCGTGCCGGGGATCGGCGTCGTAGTTGCAAATTCTCCCGAAGTTTCTTCAGCAGCCGGGGTCGCGCCTGAGGGTGGCGAAGCCGGAGCCGGGGTTTCATCGTCATTGCCGAACCAGTCGAAGAAGCCACGCTCTTCCTGCTTCTTAATATTCTCGTCTTGTGAGTCCGGGATATTCGCCGGAGCAACGGTGCCCAGCTGGTCCTTTGATGTGAGCTCAGTGTTCTGAAAGTTTTCATTTACCTCGACGCCATTCACGGAGGCGCCACACTGGAGCACCTGTAGCAGCAGTGCTGCTTGGAAGATCAGCTTTACCGCTCGAAGCACCATGTTTGTACCTCTCAGTCTCGGGTTCTGCAGTAAGACACTGGGAAAGTAACAAACTGGCTTGTGTCCAAGGCGGAAAAACGCAGAATGTGAAGGCAAATCTCATGCTGTCCAGCAAGCTGTATTCCCATGATAATGGTCCGGATAATCTCACCCCGGAGGGCCATGCTTACTGTAAAGTAGAGAATTAACAATGCAACGGGTGCGTCGCATTTACGACCAACCGACAGCAGGATTGGAATTGGGATTGGGCGGCTGTCTGGGCGACGTTAGTACAAGCAGCTGGTACACTAGAACTCGTCGTAGACCTATCCCGTACCGTCATCATCTTTTTTTGCGAACAATCGAGCTGGTCCACATTGATGCGGTATTGGTCGAGTGTTTTATTGATTCGAAGAGATAAGTGAAAGTAGCTGTAGCTGCACCTAACACTTGAGAGTTGAAATTTACATCTTGGAAATGTGCAGGTCGCGCATCGTCTGGGCCATCATCTTGGCTTTGCAAATTACCGGTATGATCATCTTGCTTTGCAGATTATGACCATTTTACGTTGGAAACCGAAAACATGATCCCTGTGATATCTAATATCCTGATATATATAGTACTTTGATATTCCATTGTGAAACACGTTGTATTTCCAGTGCTAAGAAAACCTTATAACAGGGACATGTGGGAGTAACCATAAGGCGTTTATTGGATAAATCTCCCAGAATAAGTACGAGTAATTATGGGATCGTATCTATATTGATCGGGGTCCAACAGTTACTCAGACTCAAAATCAACACATAGCCAGGTACGTGTTCATTTTGGGCGTGCTTCACAAGCCAACTCGCGCCTCGTTGGCGGGCGTTTACCGCGAACACATGTACAATGTGAAAGCCGGGTTAAATAAACTCTGGCGGCCTTGCTTTGCTAGCGGGTTTATTGAATTTTAGTGTAACGAATGGAAAATTGCAAAAAGTAATTCTGAACTAGACTTTTCATGATCTACAATGCTGCTGGAGGGTGAATGCTATGCCGAGCGGGAACAAAATTCTCGTTTTGCATAAAAGAGATTACAATATTTCGCATTGTTTTTCTTGGCAGTGAAAACTTTGGCTATTTAAAGCAATTTTATGTGATGAGTTTTCGGCTATTGCTAGATATCAGCTTTTCGATAATTACAAGAAAAAGTGATCATTATCATTGAAAATATTAGGCAACATCAGAAAAAAGAAATGTTGTCGCTGATGAAAGCCAAAGGTCTCACCAAGAACACGTGAACAGATCACGGACGTCTTTAAGCGGGAATGAGGTGAAATCGATAACTTATAGCTGAGCTCATGAATTGTTTTCTCCCTCAAGAACCTCCGTGAAGTAATACAAAACTTGGTATTTAAGCCGTAACTAAAATAGAATTTTGCTTTTCGATTTAAATTATATCTGTCTGCAATCGGCGAGGCTTTGATCCCTGATTTTCAAAATTCTCTTGGTAAGGAGTCAGAGCCTAGTGTGTGTCCTGGGAGTTGTTATTGAAAACCAAAAACACACGTAAAGAATACTGTAGAAGCCATGAACCATCATAATGTTAGAGGATAGACAAAACACTGTCATATAATTGAATAATGGCAAAACGTTCACATTTTTTATGAGCTACAATGAAAATAAACGTGTAGTATGGGAGCCATCATCATTACCAGCTCATACAACATTCTAATGGCACTACCTATAGCCTTGTTTTAAGTGTACAATCGCTTCTATTACGTAGTATTTCGGAGCAATACTTGTAGTTGTACATACTTGTAAGCAGGATACGCCATTATGAGGAATGTGAGTAATACTTGCGCAAACACCAAGTGTTACGCAGTAGAAGCAATTGCACACTTATAGCATGGGCTATAGTGATGTCTCTAGAATGCTAGAGCGCTCGGGATATCTCTTCGCTTTACGCAAATTCTCTACGTTACCCAAGACGGTGGAGCATACCCCCACAGCTACACTACAATATACGAGAGCTGATGCCTTACACATATCCTCTAATACATGGGGATGTCGCACCTTACATTCTATCTAAACATTACTACTTACCTAGATAGAATGTGTTGTATAAAAGTTAGCTCCTATGAGTTATATTAACGTGCAGGGGTGGTAAGTCGCCATCTATCCGATTTTTTATGTATTATGCTATGGTTCCAAAAGTGTCGAATTGTCTGATGAAAATGGATTTGCGCGAATATGTCTGAGAGAGCTGCCAACGCATCGGACAAAATGCTTCAGATCACAACTGATGCTCTTGATCAGGCCTTTGGCACCTGTACTAGCTAATTTATTATCGGGAATTCCCGAATAATAGTCTTTACCTGAATAAAATACTCTTCGAGTACACAACCTCACAGCAACCATAGAGTAACCTCACAAAAATTTAAATAACTTTGTGCAGTAAAGTCATTCTTGTAGTTATAACTACAATAGATGTAGTGCTTCCTCCAGCCACCTCAATGTACCCTCTTTATCAGAAAAAAAATCAT
>NW_008649009.1:216030-218948 GCF_000247585.1 Phytophthora nicotianae INRA-310 | reverse complement strand
TACCATACTGTAATCCAGTTGATAAAAATGCTGTGTACCGTAGGGTACACATGACAAAACCAAACATTTTACGGGAAGGGAATTTTCGACAACGCCTGCAGTGTGTTTGTTTTGCCATCTATGATACATGTAGATTAGAAGTCGATGCCGGTATGTCAAGAACTGCGTGGGGGATAGATATGAGGGTAGTATATTAGCTGAACTTATAAACATTGATATTACCTAGATGCTTCGCACGAGATGCCCTCTTCCCCCCCCCCCCCTCAAAGATTATGAGCTCAAAGACTACTCACCGAGTTCAATCAATTACATGCAATACCATCTAGCTATCGGCGCGAACTTGACCTTGCCGAACAAACGTGAGTTTCACCGAATTTCTGTGATGCTTATTGCGCAGAGCTGCGAGTCAACGACAGTGAGAAAGCCGAATGAATACAGTGTATATTGCATGAGCCCATTCGATCACGACGATATTTTTCCGTAGAAATCTGTGCGAGAAGGAGTGCATTCACTTGTCAGGTTATTTTTGATGTTTGTCTTCCTTCTAAGGCACAAACAAGTTGTGGTACTGTATTATTTTAAAGGAGAGCTCTAAGAGCTAAAGCTACAGCACGAATACGACTTTGAGAATGAAAAAATGTAGTAGTTGTCCTAAAACTATGCGATGAAATGACAGATGGTGGTTAAGCAGAAACTAACGAAGCGAAAACGAATTGGACGTTAAATCACATATCTCCCCGTTCTCCTTCGTCGACGACGCTTAGAACGACAGCTTCGTGGTTGGCGTACGGGCACCTCCCCCGACACACTTTAGGCAAGACGACTCTCCTGTTGCTTCAGAAAAATGGAGAGCAGTTGCAACACCTGAAGGACGGATCAGTGGTCGTTATTTTCGCCCGAATAGGAAGTTAAGCCTGAGAGCTTAAGTTTAAGACTCAGGAAAGCTATAGCTGCGCGAGTTAGACTGGTGCAGAGAGCCTAATAGGTATGCTTCGCTAAGGATGTTAGGAAAGAGTGCGAAGTGTGACCCCCAGTCGTTCATTATCCCAGCAAAAGTGCATTCTTGAAGTGCTGTAGGAACTCATTAGACTGACTACTCTACATTACCGTATTACTACTGCCATCAGAATATCAAGGGAGGGGTTATGGTTATAAAGATGTGGTTACATGTACCTATGGTACGCTTTATGGTAAATACCCTCCAATTTGCTTACTAAAACGGTTTTAGTAGTAAAACCTGATGTATTTGCAAATCCTATAAGGACCACCCACCCCCGCGAAAATGGGGTGCAGTACTATACTGTATTGTCTTCAGCGGTAAACATGAATACTTCGAAGTACTACTATGTATTACTCAGTGTACCTGCGGCTCGCAGGTACTGAGTGCGAGCGTATGGGAACGATGAAGAAGATCAGTAAGATGAGAGACCAGGTTAGGGTAGGCAATCATCGATCGCAAAATACATGCAGTCAACACTTGTTATTACATGGATAATAAGAGCCATCATTAAACCAGGGCCTGAAATTCTGGTTTCTCCGTCGGTGCATGAGTCTCAGTTCACAACGAAGCGCACATCAGCGGAACAGCTGGTGTATTCTGATAAATTTTCACGTTTCGCTTGTCGTAATGAACGGAATCAGATCAAAACGGCCTAGGCCATACTAGTAGAGTTTTATGAATACCGGTACCTCATCGTTGATAGCGAGCGGATCATTATATTCGGAAGTTTATCAAAGGTCCCAAGTGTGAACACGGAGTGCAGCACTGTATAAAATGTAGTAGGATTCTACCCAATGGCCAAGCTGAAGACTACAATAGATTCCGCTCTTACTTCCGCTAACCGTGGTACTCGATAGACCTAGAAGTGATTATAATGTATTACGTTTAGCAGGTAGGAAAGCTGTTCATCTGCAGGCATATCCATCGTGATGGATGCATGCGAATAGGCGTGCCGTCTCCGAAGCAAATACAAACGCATGCCCACTTCGTCTCGTTGTGACAGTATTGGATGCGCATAGTGGCGCTCTCTTCATCGATTCCAATAGCTAGGAAATTTTCGCACCTTAATTCGAACCGAGATCTGTGGACCTCACCTTTCCTGCGTAATTTGATACTATAAATCAGTCAAAGGTTATTAAGTTATACCCCTACCGGAAGTGAGAGCCTGTACAACGTAGCAGAATTTTCCTGGTAGTGGTTTCGGTTACGAAGTACGCACAGGCCTATAAGGATTAATTCGCAACTTTAACTTATGTGGCGCACACCATTCGTGCCCATACAAAATTCTAGTGTAGCCCGTTAATATGCGGAGTCACGTGCATGTATTCTGAAGGGCTATCAACACCACGAGGGTGTTGGTGTAAATTGAAATGAGTTTCGTGGATATATTAAAGTTTAAAAACTAGAATGAGCCTGTCAATGTGATGCTGACGTACGTGTTGCTCTCTTGATGAAAGGATGCAAAAAAAAGAAGGCAAGGTAGCAAGGAAATATGTATGTGTGCAAGTAGGAATATTAGTACGATTGCAATGCGGCCATTACTTGACCAATGTATCTACCTGGCTGGCTGTAACGGGGTACAATCTAGTGTACCCAAGTTACATGAAAAGTGACCTGTCACTCTTGTAATACCTGGTACATGGTACCAGAGGCTCTGGGAGCCAACCATTGCATATCTACATAGCTTTACTAAAGGTGACTTATAGTTTGTATTAGAAACCAAGCTAAGCTTACCTATAAATACAGCAGTCTTAAAACTACTAGCTTCTAAGTAGCAAATCGTTCCCTTTGAGACCGGGAACAGTGAACTTACGTTCACGCGGGTAGTAAATACTACCTCCGTCCCGAAAAAGCTGCATGAAAGTGATTATCCTACTCTGTATTGGCTAAAAACACCGCAAAGCAGCATGTAATTGGT
>NW_008649009.1:211481-215317 GCF_000247585.1 Phytophthora nicotianae INRA-310 | reverse complement strand
AAGACTTCCCCTGAGTATCCAGTGCTCCAGCAGAGCTGCTGAGGTCCTGTCTCTTTCGTAGCGATTTGAAACCATAGTGGAAACAAGTATAATTTTGGTGTAAAACCGATCCGTGTAAGTTTTTAGGGACGGAGGTAGTACTCTATAGCACTTTCTCTGCGCAAGGTGCTCGTGTGCCCCGCCACACTAGCCCACGACCTGCTATTGAGTCGTTATTGACACTCGGTCGCGTAAGGAGCATGGGTATATCCGCGCAACCGATGTCTGGGCTCTTGGTTTTACGCTTGCTCTTACAGCACGGGGTAGCCAAGTAACGTGGCGGGCCGTGGCCAGCTATGGTTTCTCTCTTGACGCTTAACGCGGGTCTCGAGATCTGCGCAATCGGTCTTGGGATGTCTCGCTCTTAGATCACAGGGGGGGGGGGGGTCAGTAGCGTGGCCGAGACAACGTCGACTCAGACGGTGAATTTTTATGTCATAAATGCAAAAGGGTGTGAGAGGTCCGCAAACTCGACATCACGGTAGCGAAAGGTGTCCCGGAGTGGGGAAGAGTGGCAACCGCGGCTATTGAGAAAAGAAAAGTGAGAATCAGCGCGAGTAACTGATTGGGATTGGCGTGAATGGAGTTAGCAACTTTATTCGTATTCTCTAACTCCGGGTAGACTATTGTATAGTATAAGGTACAAAAATGAAAAACACAGCATTAACTGAAAATATTTAATAACTGCCTTAGTGATGTTTGGCTTCGGAGTACATATTACTGCTTGGTGTAATTGTCGGGAAAACAATAGTGGGGATCTCCGGTATTTCGACTCCCTGTGGGTTGATGGGGATGGCGGGTATGAAGATTATAATAATACAAACTAACCATAATATGCACTCGACAAATAAAACCAACGTTACTGCGTCGATTTACATTAGGCGCGGTAGATAGTCACACAGTACACTAATAACTGCCGGCGTGGTGTCGACAATATATTATTGCTCTTTTCTCGCCAGTCCGCACTGCTTTTGTTCACAGGCCTCGGTTATTGGGCGCTTCCTTAAAATACAAATTCTTAATTTTTCTACAGCACGCCTGTCATAAACGAGACTGAACAGGTAGCAAAACCTATCATTTGCCCGTAGATGACTGACCGACGATCAAAATCTTTCCTCGAAGCAAATAAGACGACTAGAGAGGTCATCCCTCCTCTCTAAACGACTGGCCTAGAGCTGATAGACGACTCTCAATTATATACGACAGTCTCACACTTCGCCACAACCTCCCCATTACCCACCTTTGTTGTGATAAACCGGGACTTGTTAGGAAACAGGTAAGTTTATTAATGAGCTAGACTAAAAAGCAATTGAACGTAAGCTGACACTTCACCTATAGTCTTCTCAGTGTCCCCCTTACGAGTTCAAATCCATACAGCAGCGGACGCGTGCCAGCATCCACCGGGGGCTAGCACCACGTGCTGTGAACCTGCCAGTCCCGGACTCATCAGGTTGCACAGCTTAACCTTGATCTTAGCCTTAATCGGGGCGACGTTGACTTGGATGCCTTTGTGCCTGACCATGTTCTGCAACCTCTTGTTGTCAGTGACCTCTTTCTGCATTTTCGAGAGTGGATGGTGAAGGCGTGCGAGGTGTTCACCGGCACGATTCACATCAACTTCGAGTTGGTGGTCAGCATCCGGTCGACCAACAATAGCATCCAGCGGCGTCGACGACGGCAAACCAGTGAATGGCTCAACTGGGGAGTGATTGCAGCGAAGTATGGTTCAAATTGGCTTGTAGCGGAGATAGCAAATAGGGCCATTCATGAAATCCATCCAGTACTCCATCAAAAGTGCACGAAGTACTTGCAGAATGTCCCTGTTGAGCCGTTCTACAGTGTCATTTAGCCACGGCATGTACACCGGTGAAACTACCTGCTCCACCTTCATCCGAGCGCACAAATGTTTCACCATTTCGTTCCGAAAGGGGCTTCCTTGGTCAGAAAACAGCGACTCTGGAATCCCAAATCTCGCGCACCACATCGCGAGTGACTCCGCCGCTACAATCGACGTTGGCATCAAACAAGGAACCAACTCGCAGGTGTGCCAATTCATCGTTAATCACAAGAAGATAAGCAGTATCTCCAAATCCAGGTCCACAGTAGAGAAAATCCCAGTGTACGGACTCGTTGCGCTTCGTAGTCGTCAGCAGTGGTCCGTAAGGTAGAGGCAAAAGGCGTGGCCCTTTCACATGCTTGCACGGCAAGCATTCTTGCACAAACTTCACAACTTTTTCAGAGAGCTGCGAGATGTAGAATAGTCGCTTGATGGTCGCAATCATTGGTTCCTGTCCGCGGTGACCTTGGCTGCCACAGTGTGCCACGACGAAAATCCTAGCGAGGAGATATTTAGTGGCGTTGGGAACCCCCAGACACCCTGCAATCATCGCCACCCACCTTCCTCTTCAAAATCAACTCGCAGATTCGAGCGTTCACGTCGAGCCAGGTATTGAGCGACTCGGACGTGACCAGTGTAGGAAAAACGAAATTTTCATCGGCAAATGGACGGAGTCTGGAGAGTGACTCCACGGGTGCAACGAAATACCGGCGAGTCTGTACAGCCGCCATGGAAATCCCCCCCCCCCTGTTCTGCGTGCACCATCGCGAGACAATATCCGCTCAGAGATTCACTTCACCAGAAATGTGTTCAATTTGGTAGGGCAAGCCACAAAGTTGCATCGTCCAGCGCTACAAGCGGTCACGCACATGGTTTTTAGCTCTGCGTGGGGCGCGAAAATGTAGACAATGCTCGCATGATTACAGAATAACCGAAACCCTCGCGGCCGAATAAGCAGGTATTCCAGGTCAGTACACGCTTTAGTGATAAGAAAAGCCTCACGCTCTACCACGGTCCAGTTAAGCTGTGAATCCTTGAACACACCACCCTTGCAAATTATCAGTTCGTGGTTTTGTTTGTCCACCGAGACACCAGGATTCCAGTTCTTCACCTGTGTCACTACAATACTGTATCCGACAAGCGAGACATCGGTGGAAATGCACAAGTCTGCGTCGGGATCGGGGTGCATCATCATTGCAGAGTCCTTAATCATCAAAATTACTGCATCGTACGCAGCACGCTCAATCGGATCCCAATGCGTGGCCACCATAAGTGCGTGTTTGCTGCGCTTGCCAACTCGTTCTTCTCAGTTTCTAGCTTGGCATGAAGAGGAATAACAACACGCGCGTAGTCGGGCAGCGACGCATGAAGCCAATTACTTGCAATGAGAAATCGCTGTAAATCTGCCACAGTTTCCGGAACAGGGAACCTACTCAACGCACCCACGCGGCTCGGGTCGTGAAGCACTCCCTTGCTCGAGAAAAGTCGGCCACACCACAGGACCTCAAGCTCAAACAGCAAACTCTTCGACATGTTCAGCTTCAAGTTAGCATCCCTGACGAGTTTGAAAAATTCGTGGAGCACCAAGACGAAGTCGCTTGAAGTCGGGAACAGCATGACATCTTCCACCCATACCAGTGCTGATTGGGGTATGAGTGGCACAAGAACAGTCTGCATCAGGGCTTGAAAATGCAGCGCGCTATCCGTAGCTCCTTGCGGGACCAGTTTTGGTGTAAAGCCACCATCCGGTGTAACAAACGAAAAAAAAATCCTGGCAGTCTCGGTGCAAGGGCAATTGCCAAAAACCTTGTGTTAGATCAAACCGTCCTAATGCCTTTATACCAGATAGCGATTCCACGAGCTGTGCAGGAGTCGGCATGACCCCAGCGATCGGGATCGTGACACGGGGTTCACAGGCCGATAGTCAATAGTGAGACAAAGCCGAATCACATTCTTAAAT